>NC_136977.1:54648503-54716003 GCF_032717465.1 Coenobita brevimanus
GTGTGTGTGTGTGTGTGTGTGTGTGTGTGTGTGTGTGTGTGTGTGTGTGTGATAATAATAATGATGGTATAATAATAATAATAATAATAATAATAATAATAACAATAACTACAGGTTTATCAGTAATTTGGCAGCCATTTAGCTGAAAACATATAATTAGGGGAACATATTTAGAAGGGCTAGTACTTAATATTACCTTAATTTATAAATGAAAGCCGAGACAAATGATGTGGGATGGCACTGATTCACACTGTTATGCTATTATGCTAAGGACATTATACAGTATACTGCAACGTGTGAGCAAATATGTGACGATACCTCACGAACGTATGTACACACCTAAACCTACTTTTGTGTACTTAATATATCATTGCATACTGCATGAATTGTATCCCAGTGTCATGGATATTGTGTAATTTATAACCAATGTTACTACTACAATACGATAATACGACTATAATAATACTTTAATATTGCTGCTATTCTATTACTTCTATACCACTGTAATACATATCCTACATTAATGCCAAATTACACGGTAATATTTCAGTAGTTAATGGTACTGATGAGTTTACACTGTTAATATTAGCACATTTATACAACCAAGAGTAAAAATTTGCCAGTGATAATAACGAATGTGTGTGTGTGTGTGTGGGGGGGGTAAACTGCGTGCTAGCCTGGCCCGCCATATTAGGGAACACTAGATTGGCACTTACGTTATGTTGGGTCGTTGAAGCTTTATTTACTAGCCCGTCCATCCCTCCATCAGCGAGATTGGACCTCCACCACCCAGGGATAGGGGTGGACGGGGACGGGGACAAGGATGGAAGAAAGGAGGAATGGACAGGGGTGGACATGGGTTGGACATAAGATGGAGGGGTGGACAAGGATGGACACAGGATGGAGGGGTTGACAGGGCTGGACATGGGTGGACATAGGATGGAGGGATGGACAGCAGTGGAGTTGGGATGGAGGAATGAATAGGAACGGACATGGGATGAAGGGACAGACAGGAGTAGAGTTAGGATGAAGGAATGAACAGGGCTGGACATGGGACGGATCGATGTACAGTACGTGGACGGGGTCTGGGTGGAGGAAACGATATGGATATTGAGATGGATAAGATGGAGGGATTGAAGGGAGTAGAGCGCTGGGATGGAAGGTTAATAGGCGCTCTCTTCCCTGACGCGATATTATGAAATTTATCCCAAGTGGCTACGAGAAAAAAAACGTGCAAGTAATGGATCCTGGCTCAGCTGCAGCCTTCCCTAACTCTCCTTTCCACTTACCTTCACTCAGCTGCAATTCCTTGTTACAATATAATCCACACAATCCTGCTGTGCTAACGATGGATTCCTTCATGCGGTGGCACCTATATACCGGATACGAACGTCACTCAACTCCCTACCTGTGTTCCAACAGGAGAACCGTTCCACCAAATCCTAAGTCATCTGTAGCCTAAATGCTGTCTTGTAGTAAATCCAATTCCACCTTATTCTAGCGAAAATAGAGTCCTTTCTATCCCTTTCTTCATATCCTCGCTCATTTGCAATCCTTCGCTATGTCCTCTTCCACCTAATCCTAGTTCAACTTAAGTCCATCAGTGGATTCTATTTTCCGTTCCACTTTTCCTGGTTATACTTGATCCCTTCATCACGTCCTGTTCCATTTTAATCTACATTCCACCCAATCCCGCCCTGACGAAAGTCCTTCATTACAACCTATTCCACGTCATCATAACTGAACTGTACTCTTCTAATTCACTTTCACTTTTACCTAATACAACCACCTTCACGCTCTCATCGCTCACCTGCAGTCGCTCATCGCATCCTAGTCCGCCTTATCTTGTCTCAGTGGCAAGCCTTTCCACTGAGGATCCAGGACCATTGCCTCAGCGTCCACCTCACATGTTTTCTGCACCAGTCCATGCAGGTCACTCTGTGGCACTGAAGAAGTGTCCTCACTGTTGGTCCTCGCGATGCAAGGTTTGCTGTATGCAGGCGGATGCGAATGGTTTGATCGCTGACATTACTGTTTGCAGCTGCTCTCAGTGGTCTCTTCAAAGAGCTGGCTGAGACAGTTCGATCACGAATAGCTCACATGACGATAAATCGTTCTTGTCTTCTTGTTGACCTAGGTTTTCCAGAGCGTGCCGTTCTTTAACCTGCCCACTGACTTGGACACGCTTCATCAATCTCTGTATGACTGAGTGGCTCACAGTAAGTCTTCCTGCCACCTCTCATCGAAACCCCCTCCTTGATCCATGCGTAGAGCCCAATCTCTGTTTACGTCACCCATTCTACTTCTGGGGGTATGGTTGTGCGAAGCCTGTACAGCCCCTTTATATCCGCCAAAAGTGAAGAAAACTTCGTGAGCGCTATCCAGCAGTAATACGGCTTTCAAGTGATTCACAACATTCCCTCCTGCCTCACCCTTCCAGCCTGACAGACGGAAAAAAAAAAAAAAAAAGTTCTCCATGGAAGATGTGTTAGTCGTGAGTCACAGTGTACGATTGCTGACAGAGACATGTTCGGTCTCTGCATGAAGGTGTATTGTACTATGATGCAGAAACCCATCAACACTTTCTTTAATACTATCGGTATCTCGTTCCAACGTGATAGAATTTCGTTTTGGGGGGAAACACTCAAAAAATAGGAGGAGGCCCTTAACTTGTTTTGAGTAATAGTGTGTGTGTGTGTGTGTGTGTGTGTGTGTGTGTGTGTGTGTGTGTGTGTGTGTGTGTGTGTGTGTGTGTGTGTGTGTACATACATGTTCTCCTTCGTTGTATTGTGAAAAAATATACCAAAAAATAGAGAAATGAACTGATATTAGACAACAAATAAAACAAACCTAACGGTACGGCTCAACGAGGTAATAACACTGGTGGGAGTGACGGCAACAGCTACGGGCACGAAGCATTGGAATGTTATTGCAAGCATTATTACCCTTCACACACGCACAAATATACACGAACACAAGCGCATGAGCACATAGACATATACACACTCACGCATACAGCCCACCCTACACACATTACTGTTACACACACACACACACACACACACACACACACACACACACACACACACACACACACACACACGACGAAAATACACCGATTCAATCATCAAAGTAAATGGCATCATGCAGAAAATATATGACTGTCAATGATGCTATTTGTCACTCTCTCTCTCTCTCTCTCTCTCTGACCCTGGATGAAGTTACAATGCTCCTGGGGATGTACCGGAGATCAATTTTTTCATTAGTTTCTCTCTCTCTCTCTCTCTCTCTCTCTCTCTCTCTCTCTCTCTCTCCATCTCTTCCCCCTGTTTTTTTTCCTGTCAATGTTCCGTCATTCCCGCTCCTGATTGACTTCCTGTGCCATTTCAACACACGAAGAAGAAAAGGGTGAAAGAAGGAGAAAAGTGTGAAATATGAGGTAAAGGGAGAAGAAAAAGATGAAATAGAAAGGGGTGAAGGAACGAGAAAAGGGTGAAGGAACGAGAAAATGGTGAAACGGGAAACTCATGAAAAGAGGTGAAAGGAGAATGGGACGAAGACAAAAGCAGGGCCAAAGATGGACGGAAGAAAAGGAAAGGCTGAGAAAAGGGTTAAAGAAGTAACGGGTGAAAAAGGCTAAAGAGAAAAACGTAAAAGTTACAAAAAGAAAAAGGCGAAGGAGGAAAAAGTGAAAGAAGAGTGAAAGGAGAAAACTGGTGAAATGAAAAATAAAGGCTAAAGAAAATATGGATGAATGAAGAATCTGAACGCGTGAAAGAAAACAGATGGAAAAATGAAATTAAAAAAAGGGGCTTAAAAGGGAGAAAAGTAAAGGAAACAAAGGGAAACGAACAAAAGAATACATAGAACACTGAAAGGAGCAGAAATATATGGAATGAAAAAAGGATGCGAAAAGAAGTAAAGGAGGAAAGGAAGATACAAGAAAAAGGTCAAAGAAAATGTTAACAGTAAGAAGGAATGGATGTGGGAACTAAGACAATGGTGAAAAAGAAGAAAAGAGTGAAAGGAGAATAAATTACAAAAACTGACTAGGGTGAAACAAGAAGACATTGTGAAAAAAAGACAAAATACAGGATAAGGCGGGTTCTTCTTCAGAATTTCGTCAACAACTCGTGTAATTGTCTTCAGCTGATTTTCCATTTTTCTTTTTACTTAATTATTTTTATTTCTGCACCTTTTCTGTGGCCTGAAGATGTGTGATGTAGGTCCTTTATTATTTTTTTATTTTGTCACCTTCTTTCTTTTATTTCGTGGCTTGGAGATGCGTAATGTATGGTATATTCTTCATTATGCTTCTTTCCTGAGGTAACGTGACGCTTCTCCCCTTTCAGCACACTTACAGATATTTATATTTAACTTGCATTAAACTCCTTATCTTGAACTTACATTTAACTCCGGCTATTTCTAGGCGATTTTTATTCAGATCAGGTAAGATTATTTGAGCTGGAGAGGTTAGATACAGCCTTCATTTACCTTTATATTACCACTGGTCCTTCCTGAATTGAATTATCTCACCTGGGAGTAGCAAGAACAAACTAGTATAATACATGAGTGATGGGGGGGTTAACGTGAATATCATTTGTCTTTTTTTTTCTTATTATTATTTTTTTGTAAGCAGTGAGGTAAGGACTGATAGAAGCCTGAGGTGGGATGTTCGAAAGCTCGTAACGGCCCCTAAGATCATCGTAGCGGGTACGATAAACACAGCGCGCTCGTAAACCGCTATGGTGTATGTTCAAACAAATTTTACGATCCTCCATCCGCCATATTTGCTCGTAGCGCTACGATTTCTGACAAGCACCCTTAAGCTGATCGTAGTGTTGCATAGTGGATGTTTCCCTAATAAATAAACCGTATGAAGTGATGCTGAGTTTGTTTACCCGTTTCTGTGAACGAAGATGGAGTTACAAGTGGTTTTACAGGTAGTGCTGGCATTACGAAGAGCGATGAGACTTGAGAGGAACTACTGAGACAGAATTGATCCATTTGCTTACAGTGACAAACATCTGTTGAGATATTATACATTTCCCAGACAAGAACTCCTTCACTGGTGTGCAAGAGTTGAACCACTAGTTGGACCAGCGACAAGAAGATCCCGTGCTGTGCCTTGTCATTTGCAGGTGTTAATGACATTCAGATTTTATGCAAGTGACTCATTTCAGAGTGTTGGCAGACACATTCGGCTTAACACAGGGATGTGTGAGCAGAATAATTAACAGTGGCACGTGTTGTACGGGATATCTTTTAGGGAAGTTAAGATGCCAAGAGGTAAGCAAAGATGGGGATTTTTTCGTTTCTACTGCTTACACCTATAAAAATGCAGACCGATTTACTGTTCATTAAAACATGGTTTAAGTCTGTGGGAGTTGTAATGATACAGTCTGAAGCCAATGATATATTGTTTATTCAAGTAAAAGGGTCTCAGTTTGGATATCGATATTTTCAAAATTATCACTATGTTTTGTTAATATGATGTGGATCTTTCACCCAAACTATAGTTACATCCAAGGTGATGTGATTGTTCTTCAGCACCGTTTGTCCGTCGAGCCAACCCTGTATTAGCGCCACCATCTCCTCATCTGTTAAATTTGCTCGACGAATACGTTTGGTGGGGGGCTCGTCACTTGCCATGTCTCATATGTCTTGGGATGAATATCGTAGTTGTTTGAGTGATGTAATGGCGTGCTTGGATAAGTGTATTTGTTTATATTTTGAAACTATTATGACTGGCTCACAATCTTTCAAGGTTTATGAAATCTCTCTTCTGACTAGTCCAGCGACAGTCAGCTGGGTTGCATTATGAACAATAGGAACGGAACGGAACGGATTTTACGATCGCATCATCATGAGTTACGAGCGTTGTCGCGAGCGTTAAAAGATACACCTTAGCGGTTGTCGTAGCTCACGATCAAAGATGGCCGCTATAAGCGCGTTACGATGATCATAGCAGCGTCTCGCAACGATCTTTTGAACATCCCAGCCCTGGTTGTTTGTGGAGAGAAAGATGGTGGGATGGGCAAAAATATGGCGGGATGGACAGAAGAATTGCGTGTATATATATAAATATATATATATATATATATATATATATATATATATATATATATATATATATATATATATATATTGCCAGACGCCTCAATCCCGTTTGGGGTGGCCACAAACAAATCGCCTCCAACTCGCCCTGTCCCCCGTCATTTCACTCCCCTGCTCCCAACTCACACCCCCCTCTTTCATATACCTCTCCACCCCATCTCTCCATCTCATCCTCGGCCTCCCCCTCCCTCTTTCTCCCTCCACCTCACTCACATACACTCTCTTCGTCAGTCTTTCACCGTCCATCCTCTCCACATGGCCAAACCACCTCAGTGTGTTCCTCATAACGCTTCCTATCACATCCACATCAACACCACAACGCTCCTTTATATCCTCATTCGTCAGCCTGTCTCTCCATGTGACTCCACAGGCTCCTCTTAAATAACTCATTTCCACTGCTCTCACTCTTGACTTGTGTCCTTCCAACAACGTCCAAGCTTCACTTCCGTACGTTAGAGTTGGTATCACAATACTGTCATGTAGTAACTTTTTCACTTCCATGCTCACTTCCCTGTTTCTTATCACTGCTTTCAAAGAACCAGCAACCTTTCTTCCCTGCTGTACCCTTTCAAGCACTTCACCCTCCAAACCTCCATCCTTACTCATCACACTACCCAAGTACTTAAACGTACTCACATTTTCCAATTCCTCACCATCCATATATATATATATATATATATATATATATATATATATATATATATATATATATATATATATATATATATATATATATATACACACAGTATGTATATAATCCTAGAATGGTAGGTAAATAATCCGCCAAACATACAAAGATTACAGATGAGCACCACGGCTAAGTGCCCATGACGTCTGTCTCTACCGTCACTCCTAATGACGTAATCAGGTTCGTGGAGACCTGTCTTACTGATGGCGTTATTAAAGCCCATAACACCATCTCTCTGATTACAAGAGCCTATACCAGGGAAGCAAAATGTATGAAAGTATATATATATATATATATATATATATATATATATATATATATATATATATATATATATATATATATAAAGTACTCTGTGAAGACAGAGAGAGAGAGAGAGAGAGAGAGAAGAGAGAGAGAGAGAGAGAGAGAATGACGTGGAGGCAGAAGCAGACAGCGAGAAATGCCAACGAACTGGCAGCAAATGGACCTGGACAATTTGTACAATGCATACGTCAGACTCAGCGACCGAAAAGTGACACCGCGAGGCATCGTGGACGTGTCTTATCAGCGACCACAGCGAAATTTGGTACTTTTTTATTTTTTTGTTACTGAACCAAAAATTAAAGACTGGTCGAAACTAACCTGTAACCTAATTTAACCTAATATAACAACCTAATCCAACCTAATATAATCTAATTTAACCCAAACTAACTGAACTTAATCTGATCTGATCCAACCTGATTCTAACTTTGTCTAATGTAATTTAACAATCTAACCCACCCAAACCTTATCTGACGTAACCTAACCTAACACGATCTGACCTAAATCAACATGAACCTATGAATCTAATATACGCTAAGCTATCCTACCATATCATATTTGGTTAGGTGAGGTTAGGAAAGTGTTAGATTCGATTAAGTTAGGAAGGGACAGAGGCAGTTGGGGTGTTCGTTTTTAGGCTATTCAGTGAAGTCAATGACCCCAATACAAATACACATGTGAATGGTGCAGCAAAATTGGTTAGCTGAGAGAGGAACAACACTGAGAAAGCAGACTAAATTAACAGAAAGAAGCGACTAAGGTGGGTGCAGGAGAAAAATTCCGGTGAAAGAAGACTACCACCCTTTGAGTGAAAAAGGTGTTACAAACTAGTAAGTAAAATAAAAGACATATGAGTACTCAAAAACGACACAATGATTTTTAAAAAGTTATTTTGAAAGATCCACAAAAATGTAGAAACTTATAAAAACAAGGGAAAAGTGAAAGAGGAAAAATGGATGAGTGCTCATTAATGAAGAAGAGGCAAATGGAATGAATGATGTGACGATTAGCAATGGACAGGACAGAGTACATGCTAATATGATGGGGTTACGAGGTGCACAAAGGAGAATCGAAGCATCTGGAAATGTATCGAAGGCTGACGTAAAAAAGGATGTGAAAAAGTTTAAGAATGAAACAGCAGATGGATGGAGACTGTGTGTAAATATGATAAAATATGGTGGAGCGAGCGCAATTAACTTCTTTTGAAATGTAGACCCTATAGCGGAAAGCTTGGATGAGAATGGTGGAAAACATCAGTAATTTTATCTTACGAAACAAAAGATAATTGTGTAATGTAGCTAAGATTTATGGAAGAACACTGATCCTTAAAATACAAGAAATATTACAATGCCTGGTGAGTGATGACGTGGGTGGCTTCCAAGGTGGTAGCGGAGGCGTGGCGGGGAGACGTGAGGAAGACTGTGAGGTATTTATGGCGTGCACGGATCTGTAAGAATTGTGTGATTGGGTGAACAGTGAGGTATTCTGGGAGATTTGTTTTCGCGAGAACAAGAAACGAGGGAAGGTTCGCACTTTCTTTTCCTTGTCTTCCTACACAAACAAACCATAATCATGATAAAGGAAATGACTGCAAATTCATCTACCGTATATATCACAGCCCTGAAAACTGCTGCAGATGCACTGTGTAGGAGGAAACCTAACAAGCACGGCAACATTGTACAGCCACACTAAAGCAGGAGACCCTACGGCACTTTAGTGGACAAAATAAACAGTACCATAGTTAGCCCCCTAAATTTTCTAAAACGCTCCTGACTGCTATGATTTCCGCCATGCCAGTCAAAATCTTACTTCCTGCACATACCCGCGAATTGTGGAGTGGGAAAACGGTCAGTAAAAAGCTGTCATAATGGTAGCTAAACGCGTGTGACAGTGTTCATTCTGACATATAGTGCAGATGGTGTTACTTTTTAATAGTCATGTGCATTTTTGAAGATTTGTCTGGTGTGCTATGGAGGTCTGTGCACAGTAATACTGAAGGAAAAATACACACTAGTAATGATGGTGAAGGGAGGAGGTGAGGTGATTTGGAATGTACTGTAATCTGCAGGTGAATGGCGAAACATAAGAACGATGGCAGGGGAGACAGAAAATGCTCATTGGTTTATTCTCACTGCTTCGGCCACTGCTCTATACGCTACGAACTGTGCTGGAGAGGGACGCCTTCAATTGGTGGCACGGATGTAACTTCTACTGCCTGGACAAACGCTCTTCAGCTCTGTCCCTATCCCCTGAATGAAGGATGGTGGGTTGCAGAATGACAGCTTCAACCTTCAGTCCATTGTGGCAATATCAACAATAAAAGCAAAAAATAACAACAACAATAACGGTAAATATACTAATAAATGACATGAAAATCTGACAATCAAATACAAGTCTCTGTAATAAAACGTAAAAGAACCATCGAAAAAAACCCACCACCACCAACAGGAACAGCGGACAAAAACAAGGCGCAGTAATTGTGAGGGAGCGTGGGAAGCCAAGCGCGGAACATTTTTGCAAATTCTTCATTCCAGGAAATTCCAATAAATTTGCGAGAGTGGTTTTCCTCGCTCTCCGTCCTGCTGACTTCACCTCACGATGAAGGGGTAGACAGAGGAAGACAGATGATGGTGTAGACAGAGGGGACAATGATGGCGGGTGTAGACAGTGATGATGCAGACAGACGTAGGCAAATCATGGCTGTGTACGCTAGACTATAAACAGCAGTGCGTGGAAATGTGACGGTACAGACAGAAAAGTAGTAGAGACGATTAGTGCAAACAGCAAATGTGTGTAGAGCGAAGCAGACAGATGATGGAAACAGTGACGAGTCAGACAATGATGGTGGCTACAGACAGTGATGCATGTACTGTATTTGTGGACAGTAGCGATGCAGACAGGAATGCCGGATGCAGACGAGAAAGACAAAGGAGACAGTTCTTTATCCTTTGGCTGCTACATGCGAACTCTAAATACTATTACCGCTCAACCGGACTCCATTCAGATAAAAATAAACCAAATGTAATGAACAAGGAAAGGGGGGAGGGTTCATGTATGCTGGTGATGGATGAAGACAACGATGGAGGAAGAGAATGGCTGTAGGTGATGACGGTGATGGAGATTTTGGGATGCAGGCAAAGATGGAAGGAGCAGAAAATAAGAAAAACTGAGAGAAAAAAAAAACCACGGGTACGAAGAAAACAGGAAAAACGAAGAAAAAATGGCGGGAGCAGAGAAAAAGAATAAGGTCAATAACTGCTGATGGAGAAAAAAAAAAAACGGTGGGTGGAGAGAGAGAGAGAGAGAGAGAGAGAGAGAGAGAGAGAGAGAGAGAGAGAGAGAGAGAGAGAGAGAGAGAGAGAGAATGTCTAGCGGGTGAGAGGAGCTACCAGGCAGCGAACGAACCAAAGGACTAAAAACCGTCAGTGAGGTCATTAGGGGAGGCTGGGGTGTCATTTGGGGTGGGGGAGTCATTAGCGGCGGGGGGAGGAAGCAGTTAGTCCCCCACACCCACACCAGGGGAGGGAAAGGGGGAGGGAAGGGGTGACGGGATACGTGAATGGAGGGAGGGGAAGATAATGATGGAGACTGGAAAGGGAGGGGGAAGGACAGAGAGGTGAAGGGGACGGGGTGGATGGAGGGATGGAACGATGGTGACAGAGGGAGTATAAGGGAGGATGGGGGTGAGGGGAAGATGGGCAAAGGGGAAAGGAGGGGATAGAGGGATGAAAATGGAAGATAAAGGGAGGGTAGGATAACACTGGCGGTGGAAAGTGTGCGACTGGGGAGAAAAGAGACACAGGGGAAGGGGGTATGCCCAGGCTCATCTAATCGTGGACCCAGTAAAGTGCAGAGACAACACTACTTTCAATCAGGCACTAACACAGACAATTTGTTATCCTGAAGGTTTATACGTGCTGTCAGAATGAGGTGCCTGAAGTGATTAAGTGTGCTGTGGTGTGAGGGAATAAGGGGCGGGAAGGGGATGATGGAAAAGGAGCAATGAGGGAGGGGAGAGGCGATGCAGGTGGGGAGAAGGACGGTGGGAGGAACGGGGAGGAGAGGCATGTTTCTGGTAATAAACGGGAGAGACGTAGGACAAGCAGAAGAGGGGCGGAATAAATAATACGAATAAAATATGAAAAAGGATGGAATAAAGGCCGTATAATCCAACCTGAGATCGCCAAGATGACAAACCCTATATAATTACTGAGACACATGATAGAAAGCAAGAAGTCAGTAGCAAAAGTGCGTTCGTCTCTCCTGTCTCTCTTTCACCGGTGGATTCAGAGAAGCTTGAATGTGACGTGTGTGGACTGTGGTGCATTTTATCATCCAACACTGAGTGGCAATAAGCACTTTTATCCACAACGCCTCATTCAAGCATCAATAACTGAAGCAATGAGAGAGGCGGGAAAGCCAAATGGACTTCTGTAGTTGATTGTTGGACTGCACTCTACTTTCCTATTCTTAAAGCCTACACTATCACGTACTCTGTTTCAATAATACTTGTACAGCTGTAATTCTCTTCACCTGATGAACTGAAGAATACACCTGTAATTCTCTTCAGCTAATAAACTGCTTATTGGCTCACACGTATTGCCTTTTTCGAAGTCCTAAAAAGCAGCGAAGCAAAAGCTGCTGGAATGCTGCTGTCTCACATAATATAGCCAGAGGGATGAGTGAGAGATGAGAGACTGCGAAACATAACACAGGCGTGGCTGCCGTACATCTGCAGTAACTGTACTTATTCAGTCTCAACATTTTTCCCATGAACAATCTAACAAACAACGTTGCAAGGCCGAAGTTAAAAATAACACATCCTACTGACGAGCAACTTATCATATCTTATAAATATGGAATCACTACATTTTGTAGAAACCGCATCTACTGTACTCTTTTACAAGCAAAATTCAGCTGAGAACATGGTATACTGTACTGCAAGAGATGCAAAATGTTACTGGACGGAGCCACTTAGACACACTGGTTATGGAACTGGTATTTTGGTCTGTGGTGCCCTGATTCTAAGTAAAAATTCAGCCCTGCCGTACAAACTATCAAAAAGCATTGCGCAGGAAAGGTCCATGATAAACTAAATAACCAACACAGCTCGTGATGCCCAAAGAACATTAATCTATTGTCATCTGAATATGCATATGCTAATACCGACTGTGAATTGTGACAAAGACGCTATGTAAGTCATCTTCGTTAAAGGAGTTTTACCAACGTGGGATAGAATCACTGGGCATTCTGCAATAATGTATCCATCGTCAACAGTTTCAGAGTGTTTCGGTCGATGGTGCACCGATACTTTCTGATCAAATATCCACTTCAAGTGGGAATGGTAGTATACTTTTTCATGTGCTAACATATATTCGTACCCTGTCGGTGCATTCCGATGACAAACAGACACACAGGTAAAAAACAGCCATAACAACACTACCTTTTACACGCGCTGCTCTCATTATAAATACCCGCACCTGACCAGCATGAGAAAGGGTGAAGTTTGGTCATCATTCGCCCTCCTAGGTGATGGCCTGGTGCATAGCGGACATCATACGGACTGATACCGATGCATGTACGGATCACTAGCCTCACTAGGATATTAACAAGCGTATTAGGCCACTGCATCTTCTGAGCCACAGTTAAAAAAACAAACACAGACATTTATTAGCAAAGAATGAATGATGGCATAAACCAGTTTCCGGACGATTTTATTCAATGATTTTATTGAATTCTACTACTGTGGACGTTTATTAAGGTTGTATCTAATCCTTCCAGTTCGGAAAGCGTCCCACACTCTGAATAAAATCGTCTGCGAGGAATAAACTAAAATAAAATATGATGCGTCACTGGATTCAAGGGATTAAAGTGGAGGCCAGACAGGATCTCAGACCGACTATGTTCGTTTAATCCCTTCACCACGATTACACTTTTTGTTCTTGATACGGTTCTATATCTATCTACCGTATCTATCTATGAAGTGATGCCGTTCATCCCAGAAGTGCTGGAAAGAAACTTACCGTCTCCACGCCACCTCGTTCTCTGCCATCTGGTTGCCTTCTCCCCAGCTCACAGCACCCTCATTCACATACCTCTTCCCACCACAAGCTGCGATCTCATCCTCTGTCTCCTTCTCCCCTACATTTAATTCACGTACATTCTCCTGGTTAATTATTCATTGTCCATTCTCTCTACATGGCTAAACTATGGTACAAATGGCCACAGTTCCAGTTTTATCCCCCTAATAGCGAGAAAGAAAAATATGGCAGCATATGTCTGTGTGTACCCAACGGCGTTTGAAAAAGCATGTGGAATTTATTATACAGTTGTTATTACATTTCAAAGCGGCAATGTGCGTCCACAGGTTCATTTGTAAAAAAAGAAAAAAAAAGTTGTCTATAATTCTGGGTATACGTTACATATAATGAATACTGGACAATGTCTCTGATGCTGGTTCCGAGAATGTTCATGCCTCTCTAAGTAATAAAATTCCAGTGCTTGCAGTATACTACAATAGCAACGACTAAGTCTGTACTGCTTATTGAGATTACAGTTTCCTGGGATGTTCAGTGGGTGATGTCTCTATTCATGCATTAAAAAAACAACAACAACAAATGCAGGAAGCCGGATCGTATCCGATCTACTCATATTATAGCTATCATGCTGTGGATCCACAAACTGCGAACAACTACACCATTAACTTGGGACAAATGTATTAATCATTACATAAAGGACTTCTGAAAACTTGAGTCAAAATATACTACGTGCACACATCACCTATCATTACTAATATAATAAACGATACGGGACCACAGTTCATTATCCGACTCAGACACACAAATGCGGTTCTGCCACATTTCCCCTTTCTCGTCACTGAGAGTTATGCTGGAAATGTGACCAAGCGTTCTTCTCCTAATGCTTTCCAACCAGACGATTTTACTCGGCACAGGAAAGCAGAAAACTCTCCCACTCTTCACAGTGAGGGAAGTTAAAAAGTCTCCATTATTCACCATGAAGATTGCAAAGTATTACGTCGAAAATAAAATTATCCTTGATCTTCCGTCTTTACAGTCTGAAATAGATGAAACATGATTCCTGTAATTTTGTGTGTGTGTGTGTGTGTGTGTGTGTGTGTGTGTGTGTGTGTGTGTGTGTGTGTGTGTGTGTGTGTGTGTGTGTGTGTGTGTGTGTGTGTTTACCTATTCTTATTAACAAAGCATTTACACCATCCTGCCTCGAGAAAATAACGCGGAAAGCATGAACGCAGGCTGTGAAATTACTGAATGTCGCCTACCCGATGAATCAGTCCAATACACTCTGAAATACTGGTACATCACAAAGACATCAGCAGGCCGGAGGACGGAGGTGAACGACACACAACAAAATGAACAACAACAACGACACACAATAACAAGATGAACAACAACAACAACAACACACTAACAAGATGAACAACAACAACGACACAATAACAAGAACAACAACAACGACACACAATAACAAGATGAACAACAACGACACAATAACAAGATGAACAACAACGACACAATAACAAGATGAACAACAAAAACGACACAATAACAAGATGAACAACAACAACGACACAATAACAAGATGAACAACAACAACGACACAATAACAATAACAATAACAACGACACAATAAAAAGAACGACACAATAACAAAATGAAGAACAACACACAATAACAAGATGAACAACACCAAAGACACAATAACAAGAACAACAACAACGACACAATAACAAAATGAACAACAACGACATAATAACAAAATGAACAACAACACAAAATAACAAGATGAACAACAACAACGACACAATAACAAAATGAACAACAACGACATAATAACAAAATGAACAACAACACAAAATAACAAGATGAACAACAACAACGACACAATAACAAGATGAACAACAACAACAACGACACAATAACAAGATGAACAACAACAAAGACACAATAACAAGATGAACAACAACAACGACACAATAACAAGATGAACGACAACTACACAATAACAAGAACAACAACAACGACACAATAACAAAATGAACAACAACACAATAACAAAATGAACAACAACAACACAATAACAAGATGAACAACAACAACAACAACGACACAATAACAAGATGAACAACGACAATAACGACACAATAACAAGATGAGCAACAACAACGACACGAAATAACGAGATGAACAACAGCCACGACTCTACTCACCTTAGACAAACCCCTTCGTAGTGAAAGGGTTAATAAAAGCTATATCTAATCCTTGTAGCTCTAATAAATCTCACCTGTGCTTAATTAAAATCGTTTGGAGATAGAAAGAAAAAAAAAAAGGCAGAAAATATCACAAAAAGGGCAATGCAAAATGGTCCACGGATTTCCTAGAAGGTTGCTTATGTTGTTTTCTTGCAATGGAAACTACCAGTCCTACTTTAACCAAACTTTTTTTTTTTTAACAATGTTTCTGATAGTGACAGATTTAACATTTCTGGAAAAAGGGGAGTGTGGTTCAGCTCTCTCTCTCTCTCTCTCTCTCTCTCTCCACACTGATATACCCCGAAGAGACAAAAATGGCCTTTCCTTCAATATATACAATCCCCTGCTTCATCCGCCCAATCATCAATTATATTAAAACACACTGATCGACATCCACAAAGCTTCCCTTTTACCCAACCTAGCTCTACAGTATATTCCTCCTGCCTCGTATTTGCATTTAGTTCAGGGTTTTATTTATTTATGCATTTATTTATCCACTTGCTTACTTATTTTCAGCTCGCTGTAGGATTTAGTTCAGAGTTTTATTTACTCATTTATGCATTTATTTCTCTACTTGCTTGCTTCTTTTCCGCTCGCTGTATCCAAAAGCAGGTTTCTCCCCCGCTTCATACTGCTAGGAAGTTTTATAAAGAGAGGGAGACTTCAACTTTCCGCTCTAGTCTCTTCCACGACATGAGCCGAGAAATACACGGGCCGGAGCCTCTCTCAGCTCTGCCCAGGGATCGAGAAAAATCACGTCTACTCAGCGGCCGTGACGGGTTTTGATCTTGGGCCCTAAGGCTTCCAACTTGCCACTCAACCACGGCCGTGTTCTAAGCGGTACGGGAGGCTTCGTAGCACCTCTTCCTTAGCGATTTACTTTGCATATGCCATCTTAAGTATTCTCCTGTGTATCATATCTCATAAATATGGTCAGTGTCTGAATCAATGGGATGCAAGAAATTAGTAATCCCTCTTCCTTAGCGATTTATTTTCCATATTACGCCTAAATATTATCTTACGTATTATTTAGTATCATTATAGAATATGACCCTCACTCTCAGACATTGCAGTTATTTTTGACTGACTTAACAAAGTGGCTATTCTCAGATCATACATTAATATTTTAAAGGCTGTATTATAAGAACAAATTGTGGGTCCTAACACGGAACAGAAAGATATAACAACGAAAATATATACTGTAGGCACTTTTACTCTCTCAGCTGAACAGAATACTAGAGTTGTCTGGACCATGAGAGAGTTAATGGCGGTAGTATTAACATTTACTAGTATCCTAAGACTTACTCACTTGTTGATAGTACTTTTGATGTTAAAAGAAATAAAACAGAGACGATGCGACGATGAGAGAGTTAAATATGAGGTTGGTTATCAATTAGTGAAAATTTTAAAAGAAGGGAAGAAGAAAGAACGATGGGAAGGGGAAATGGAGATAACATGAGAGAGAGAGAGAGAGAGAGAGAGAGAGAGAGAGAGAGAGAGAGAGAGAGAGAGAGAGAGAGAGAGAGCCAACACAGGTAAGTATTGACCCGACTGGCACTTTCGCTTCAATCTCCCTCACCTCTTCCTCCTCCACTCATCCGTCTTCCTCCGTCTTCTTCCTCCTCTTGTTTCTTTCTGCTCCACTCGTATCTTCCTTTCTCCTCCTCCTCCATCTTCCTCTTCTTTCTCACTTTCCAGCTTCCTGCTACCCTCCCCAAATCTTACTCTTTCTCCTAAACCTTCCTCCTCCTCCTGGATCTTCCTCCTCCTCCATATTCTTCCTTGTCTATCACTGTTTACCTCCTCTTTCTTCTCCTCTATCTTCCTCCTTCTATATCTTCCTCTTCCTCTATCATTCTCCTCTATCTTCCTCCTTCCAAATCTTCCTCTTCCTCTATCATTCCCGTCTATCTTCCTCTTCCTCTATCATTCTCCTCTATCTTCCTCCTTCCAAATCTTCCTCTTCCTCTATCATTCCCGTCTATCTTCCTCTTCCTCTATCATTCTCCTCTATCTTCCTCCTTCCAAATCTTCCTCTTCCTCTACCATTCTCCTTTATCTTCCTCTATCATTCTCCTCTATCTTCCTCCTTCCAAATCTTCCTCTTCCTCTATCATTCTATCTTTCTCCTTCCAAATCTTCCTCTTCCTCTATCCTCCTCCTCTATCGCTGTAACTTCCTCCTTCCAAATCTTCCTCTTCCTCTATCATTCTCCTCCTAAATCTTCCTCTTCCTCTATCTTCTTCCTTCTGAATCTTCCTCCTCCTCTATCTTCCTCCTTCTGAATCTTCCTCTTCCTCAAACATTCTCCTATATCTTCCTCTTCCTATATCATTCTATCTTTCTCCTTCCAAATCTTCCTCTTCCTCTATCACTCTATCTTCCTCCTTCCAAATCATCCTTTATCATTCCCCTCTATCTTCCTCTTTCCAAGTCTTCCTCTTCCTCTCTCATTCTCCTTTATCTTCCTCCATCTATCTCTTCCTCTTCCTCTGTCATTCTATCTTCCTCTGTCATTCTTCTCTATTTTCCACCTATATTTTCCTCTTTCTCTTCCACATTCTCTGTTTTCTTCTCTCTGCCTTCGCTATCTTCCTCTTCCTCTGTCTTCTTCCCTCACAATCTTGCCCCATCTTCCTCGTCTATTATTCTCCGTCTTTTTCTTAACTCATTACTTGGCTTTTTCCTCCGTCTTTGTTTTGGAGGTAAAAATATCAGGATTGGAGGGACGAGAGGTGGGTTTGGAGGGAGGGAAGAGAGAACAGAGGTAAAGTTTGGAGGTAAAATGAGAGTGGAGGTAAAGTTTGGAGGGAAAATGATAGTGGAGGTACAGTTTGAAGGAAAAATGAGTGGAGGCAAAGTTTGGAGGTAAAATGAGAGTGGAGGTAAAGTTTGGAGGAAAATGGGAGTGGAGGTAAAGTTTGGAAGGAAAATGAGTGGAGGTAAAGTTTGGAGGGAAAATAAGTGGAGGTAAAGTTTGGAGGGAAAATTTGTGGAGGTAAAGTTTGGAGGAGAAGGAAGATGGGTAAAAATTTGGAGGACAGGTGATTCTGACGATGAAGCTTAGGAGAGAGATGCTTATTTTGGAGAGAGCAGATAAAGAGCTTGAAAGGAGACAACAGGTAAATTTGAAGGAGGATGAGGAGCCAGGTAACGAGACAATGGAACCAGGTATGAAGGTAAGGAACATGCAGGTAAGGACTGGAGCAAAGGGAAAGTAACAAGGGGTACACACACACACACACACACACACACACACACACACACACACAGAGCAATGATATTTCTTCTTTCCACAACATAGACCTAAACACCACACTCTGCACTTATCCTTCTGTCACTGCCTACCCTGAAAACATAGCCCAAATAATAATAATAATAATAATAATAATAATAATAATAATAATAATAATCGGACTTTAAATAATTTCCCTCTAAAATCTCAACCCTTTCGATACGATGACTTTTTTTTCACTATAATCACTATCTCCAGACGATTTAGTTCAGGAGAAAATTATCGAACTGGAGGGATTAGATATACAGTATATAAAGGGCTTCATGTACCCCCTACCTTACTCTTCTATGCGGAATAAAATCGTCTGGCGGGGGCATGAACAAAATAACGACCTCGGGTTGAAGGGGTTGAAGAGTGGCGATATGTTCCTCAACCCTTTTAGGACATTATTTTTATTTTTGCTGCTACCAGACGATTTTAGTCAAATTAACCACTTCAACTCCAGTTCGTCTTTACTTATTCTTACTACGACCAGACGATTTTACTCAGCTCAGGACACACTCTAATAGTAAATGGATTAATGAAGGCTTTATATAACCTCTCCAATTTACAGTCCTTTAAACGTGAATAAAATCGTCCAGAGATAAGAACATGTTAAACGGTACGTCATCGATGTGAAGTGAGCTCCCTAGTTCTTTCACCTTAACTTGGCCTAGATTTTCGTCTTTTTGCAGCTAATATCACATAGCTCGATGAGAGGAAAAGACAATGCTGCAGCTCTACACCCTTTCCGGGGCACTTCTTCGTGATTAGCAACGTATTCTAGTGTTCATTTGCTGCGACAACTCGGCACTGTAGATGGAGAGGTGGTGATTTTAGGCCAGGTGAAAATAAATAGGGTATGGGGTGGCGTTAATGATGGCTAGGCTGATATTTAACTTCTTCAGTTTTAAAAATCTTTCCAAAAATGAACAAATTAAAATATAAATGACGTATTTGGGCAGCAGGGCCTAGGAAATGAAAAACAGAAAAGAAAAAAATGTGTAGATTTCGACAAAGGTGAGTCAGACTGGGAGAAGACGGCTCGGAGGAAGATGAACAAGAATTTGGAGGAAGCTAAATCAGTTCTGAGAAAGATGAGTCGGTTGGGGGATGGAGTTACGGATCATTTAAGAAGCGGAATCAGTTTTGGAGAAAAATGAGTGTCTGTGAGGGATATGGATCACTGATAAAGGAAAATGAATAAACTAAACAAATTGTGATGGGAAGTCAATGCATCAGAAGTAAAATGAGAAGCTTAGGAGGAAGATAAGTATACGTCAGAAAAGCATTACCAATTTATGAAGAATAATTACTCAATATTAACGGCAATATAAGCTGGCTGGTGGAAAAGGAGTCTGCTATGAAGGAAGATGCCTCGGTTTTGGAGAAAGATGATTCCTTTTTAAAAATAAGCCAGTTTTGGAGGTAGACGAGTTAGTTGTGCAGAAAAGGGGGCTAATTTTGGAGGGAATCGGAGCCTGAAAGAAACTCAGTAGCTTTGGAGGAAGGTGGGCTATTCCAGGAGGCTGAGTAATTTATGGAGAAAGATGAGTCAATTTTGGAGGCAAGCAAGGAGACTGGTGGTAGATGAATACTTACTGGAGATAGACAGGTTGGTATTAGAGGAAGAGAAACTTGTTTTGGTGGAAAATAAGTAGATTTGTGGAGGATGAGTTAATTTTGCAGGGAAATGTGGCTGTTTTTAAGGAAGATGACTCAAAATCTGGCGGATGATGGGCAAGTTTTAAATATATATATATATATATATATATATATATATATATATATATATATATATATATATATATATATATATATATATATATATTTAAGGGAGTGTTAATCAGATTTGGAGGAAGATCACTCAGTTTTGGAGGAAATGAGGACAATTTTGGAAGGATGATTCTATTTTGGAAGAAGAGGTCACCCTGTTTTTGAGGAAGGGAGATGTCAGTTCCGGGTCAAGTGGAGGAGCAGGTAAGTCAACAGAAGAGCGAGGCGGAGGAAAAACAGACTGGGAAGAAGACAAACCCCAGGAGGAGGGCGGGAAGACAGAAAACAGAGACAGACAAACAGATGCAGACAGGCAGACACAGACATGGAGATAGATAGATAGATAGATAAACAGAATATAGATAAACAGACACAGCTATTAATCGACAGACATGCAGACGGACAGACAGGCACACAGATGGAGATCTGGGATACATCATTCATTCTTTCATTGCCAGACGCCATGTATCCCAGAAGGGGTGGCCAAGGGCTTAGAGTTAATTGTTTTACAGGGAGGGGCACCAATCCTCCACCAACCCCACTTGACGTAGGGATGCCAACAGCATCTGGTGTTCCCAGGCGGTCACCCATCCAAGTACTAACCAGACCCAACGTTGCTTAAAACTAAAAATTTACAAAAAGTGATGGGTGCGAAGAAAACGGGAAAAACTAGGAAAACGGGCGCGTGCAGACAATGAAAACAATGACTGCTGATGAAGAGACAAAGAATAAGAAAAAAGACGGGAGAGAGAGAGAGAGAACCCAAGCCCCCTTTAATGGATAAATTATGCATCAACGAAGAAAAAAAATCGTGTTGTTTATCTTACGCACATCATTTCGAGGACGTCACATATTTTAGTTTTGTTCCCAGAAGATATTAAGTTCTGGAAAAAATAAATAATAATAATAACTGGCAGTACAGGGGCCAATGAAATCCATATAAAACCCCTTTAGCTTAAGAAAATCTCTCCTAAGCTGATTAAAACCGTCTGGAGATAACAAGAGTGAAATATAATACTTGTCACCGTACCGAAGAGGTTAATCCCCAAGCTATGATCATGCCTGTCAATAATCATGGTACTAACTGCTATGTAGGGATGATGCAGTTCAAAATGGCGTACCGCACATAAAGTGTACGGACGCGCGCACCAAAACGCTTGCTAAGTCCAGCGTTAAGCATACGAACTAAAAGACCGGCTATTTAAGTACAAAGCTACTCGTGGAGTCTCGCCATTCTTCACAGGAATCGCGATATCGGGTCGTAAACAATTATCGACACTGTTCTTTCTTCATCAGCCATAACTCCAAAACTAAACGGGGTACAGTAGCGTGTTACGAACGAAAACGCTCGCCAACAACCAGAGATGTTTCTTTTCATACACACAGCAGCATTCGGGCTACAGTACGCGAGTTACAGCCTAAAACATTCTCCAGCACTCATACTTCTCGGAATATGTAAAACTCCACGGATTCGTTTTGCCCCCATTCCATGTAAAATCGCGGTAGCAGTTATTACAAACTTAAACATTGCTTATAGGACAATTAACATGTATTTGGTAGCTAGTCTCTATAAAAAGATATGCTAGAAAAAATATATATACATAAAATGCTTGTAAAAATCTAGGGATGGAAAAAGTGCAGAAACGAGATTAAGCAAAGAAAAATGGGATGGGAGGTGATTCAGGGTTCTGTATCCATAAATACATTCCACACTGTACTCACAAGACGCCTGCAGCTGGTGGAATGTAGTAATGGCTACAGAACTTTGAATCTTCTCCCATCCCAAATGCTCTCGTGCTTGTGTTTTTATTCTTCTCTTATTTCTGCATTTTTTCTATCCCTACATCTTAAGAACCATTTTAGAATATTTTTTTCTAGTTATTATAATGTTCTATCTCCAGACAATTTTAGTCTGGCCAGTGAAGCATTTTCGAAGTAGATAATCGGATATATCCTTCGTTAATCACTTCTGTACCAAAGGTACCTCCTCAGTCGATGAAAACAGTCTAGGAAGTAGTAAGAATATAATGAAACAGACGTCAGTTATGAGGTAGTTCATAATTTCACTACGATGACTTTTAATATCCTTTCTTGGCAACACCAAATTCTTCTTCTTCTTCCTCCTTTTAATCCTAAGACACCATCACAGTACAAGGGTTAGAGACAGTCTCCATTACGTCCTTCACTGGCTGACGTCTTCGCTAAACTGCATACAACTGTTTGTTACCCACAAGAATAAAACGTACCTGACGCCCTTGGACTGGAGGTGGTTTATATACATACTAAGCTATATTACAGACAGCTGGGGTCGGATATTAGCTCTTTGAGGGGGAAGCGAGGCCAGAGAAAAACTGAAAGAAAATTTCAAGAAACTGTGCCTGCATGTATGCGTACATTCATGTATGTGTGTACGCATTTTCTAGCTGTGTATGAATGTATGTATGTTATGTACGTATATATGTATGTATGTACTTTCTACGATGTGCTTATGTATGAATTTTTTAAGGAAGTGTCTGTAGATAAGTACATATGCGTCCTGTGTCTTGTATGTTTAGTGTTTTATATATTAATGTAAGCTACTGTACCAGCAGGCTTGAACACCCCTGACGTATGATGTAACATTCCTAAATGTACAAGTATAAGTACACGTGAATTCTCTATTAACGCGTATGCATGAATGTATTTTTAGGAGTTTTATATTTATGAAAGCATGTACGGAGCGCTGGTGATGTGGCTGTGGCTCACTAGTTTTGTATGCACAGGATCCGAGTTCAAATTCCGGGTCAGGGAAAATGCTGGACAATTTTCTCAAACTTCCTTGTCCCTGTTCACCAAGCAGCGAGTACGTAGCTGGATGTAAATAGACTGGCGGGTCGTATTCTAAAACCACCCATCCACCTACCCACTCACACACCTACACCCACACCTACCCACTCACTCACCCTCCCCCCCCCCCACACACAAACTACCTCACGTGTACTTCACCTCTTGCCAACGCACCCCTTTCTGACCTGACCTAAGTCACCGTCGAAAGGTTTCCTGGCTGTAACCCTCGGTAATGGAAAAGGTCCGCCCTGTAATAAACTATAAAGACTATGCTCAAATAACCTAGTTCTGAAACTGCAGCTCATACTCGCCAATCTTTAGTCACTTCACAGACAGCAAGTAGTAGGTAGCTGCACTCGGCTACAACTCACACCCTTCCACATCTTTCCATACTCCCTTACCCTGATTCCATCTCCTATAACTAATTTGGAATGGCAACAGCTACTGTACATTTTCTGAGTTAAGTGGGGAAGGATGAGCAGGCAAGTATACAGTCATGACCAAATGTGATTCTCCCCGACAAGGAGAATATGTTTTCACCCCTGGTCTCTCCGACAAGAAGAGTATGTTTTCACCCCTGTTCTCTCCGACAAGGAAAGTATGTTTTCACCCCTATTTGTTTGTTTGTCGATCTGTTAGCAGGATTACTCAAAAACTAAAAGAAAGATTTGGACCAAATTTGGTGAGCAGACAACCCATGTCCCAGAGAAAAATCGATTAACTTTTGGGACCGATCCCTTGGTGATGTAGTGGTTAGAACGCCCCGATCGGAGTTATAGCCTTGATTGTACTAAGTATTTGATCTCCAAGAGATGACCGGATATTTTTCTCTCCGACAAGGACAGTTGTTTTTGTCCCTGTTTGTTTGTTTGTTAGTTTGTCTATTAGCAGGATTACTAAAAAAAATAGAGGAGAAATTTGGACCCAATTTGGTGGGTGGAGAGCCCATGTCCCAGGGAACAAGCGATTAACTTTTGGGAACGATCGATTAACTTTTGGGAACGATCCGGATCACATTACAGGTTCTGGATCCGCAAAACACTTTCTGCGAAATCCTAATCAACGATGAGAAACCTTAACCCATTTTGAAGAGTGGTTTGGAAATTACGTTGCCCTTGTCGGAGAGATGCGCTCCACCGAGTGCCCCTCTGGTTCTAATTCGGAATGAACTATAACATACAGAACATTATATCTCGGTCTATCAGTGACGAATCCAAAGGTGGAGGAAGGACGTCCCTTGGAGTCCAGATCCCCCCCCTCCTCTTTTTTTTTTTTTGTCCCTACAATAAGGAGAAAGAATTATTGAATAAACCAGCGTGTCTTTCTATAATTCCTTATCGTGTGACTCTGACACTATTAAAGCTTTGGAGGTTATGGCTGTAAAGCTTTGAAGTGTAAAAGTATGATTATATATATTTTCATTATTACGATACACTTTGAGTGTATGATTGCTGTGAATGCATACAAACCTAGAATGGCACTCAGTAGGACGCATACCTCCGCCATCAACATCCATGCAATATTCACTGAAAAATTTACGAAAATGTCGAAAAACGGCCTATCTCGCAATGTTAAAGTGAAAAAAAAAAAAAAATCCTGGATCCGCACCTTTATCCGGATCCGCACCAAAACTTAATGGAGTCTACCCTGGGCCAAGGCCCATTCTTCCACTAGGTTTCGTGGAAATCCGTCCAGCAGTTTTTGTGTAACCTTGCTCACAAACCAACCAACCAACCAACCAACCAACCAATGGACAAGGGTGAAAACATAACCTACTTCAGGAGGTAAAAATAAGTTCAGAACCCCTCCTCTTCTAACAGTTGCTGGACTCGATGCTTGGTAAAAATGATGTAACTGGCAGTTTCCCCGAGCCCTGCAATCTATGGGACGGGAAAATCGGAGTTGCAGTGGGCAAAGTTTGAGATGCCTGGTAGAGAGGGAAAAGGCGACGGTGTTGTAGGCAAAGTGGCAGGTGCGGTATATGTGGTCATGGATTTTGTAGGGAACTTTTCATGGAACTTTGTATATATATATATATATCATCAGCCGTTTGAGTATCCACTGCAGGACCGGCCTATACCGACCGAAGTCGGGACGATACAGCCAATGTATCTCTACCAAGTGGCTTAGGCTGTCTGGTAGAGATTGTATGTAGGGTGAGAAGTGCTTGTAAGTGTAACTGTAGTGTTGGAGTGGCTTTGGATGTGTGTGTAGTCTGTGAACCAAGTGTAATCGGCCCGAGCAAGCCGACTCGAAGCAAGCATACTTTATAGTATGCGACACTGGTTCAACCACAGCACCCCTGATATCCGCCTATGCAGTACATGGCCGGGTGAACACTCCCAAAGTTTATTACCCTGGCGGGGCGCGAACCCTGGTTCACCCGTGTACGTTAAACGCACACTCTACCACTGTACCACAGAGGCTCATATATATATATATATATATATATATATATATATATATATATATATATATATATATATATATATATATATATACACGCACACACACACACACACACACACATACACCTGCAGACTACTATCCACCTTTCGGGGGTTTGGAAACCAGGCAGCAGAGTCCCATCCCCCAAACACACATGGACTCTCTCTCTCGTAAGAAATCAATATAATGATGCCTAACAATTCAAAAACAGAAGCAACGAAAAACAAACTAAAACAGCCCCACTAAACGCGTTACCCGCCCCTTCGACGCGCCAATATCAAAACACATCAACACACATCATTCTATCTCACCATTTGAAGCAAAAACAAGGACGCTAACCTTCCACTCCCTCTGCCTGCATATTCTGTAGTGATCCTGAGTCCTGTCCCCTTCATACCGTGCTTTTAGTCAGTTATTTGTAGCCAGAAATATTAAAAACATGGACTAGGGAAAGAAATGGTGCGTGAAATTTAGCACCAGTGGACGGTGAGGGTGGAAAAGAGAAGGGGATAGAGACAGACAGATAAATAGATAGATAGACAGAAACTGAGAGATAGACATAGATATGGACAGACAGACAAGCAGACAGACGGACACAGATAGATAGATAAGCAGATAGGTAGATAAATATAGACGTAAGAAGATACAGTGGAAAATATAACTATATGGATGGATGGACGGACAGACAGACAGACAGACAGACAGACATGGGTAGACTGACGAGCAGGCAGGCAGACATACATAGACAGATAAGTAACAACAAAAAACGACAACAATAACAACGCCACCCACATCACCACCAACACCAATAATAATAATAATAATAATAATACCATCACCACCACCACCACTACTACTAATACTACTACTACCAATGATCTGTTACAACGGAGGAGGACAAAGAAGGAAAACAGAACACATGTGAGAAAAACCACGAAAATGCGTGAAAATGAAGCGATAACGACGAAGAAACTGAACGGATGAAAAACACTCCTAGTGAACGAAAGGAATATATAAATACGAAAAAAAGAGAAGTGGCGGGAAAGAAAGCCTGAAAGGAAATTGAATATTATAGTTCAAATTGGAGAGAAAGGGAGAGAAGCCAGGGGCGGACCAGCGTGATGAATTCCTGGAAGAGGGGAGGGGAGGGAAGGAGAGACGATGAGAGGGGAGAAAAGGCCAGAAAATTGTTCACAGAAGGGCTGACAGACACGCAGACAAGCACAACGACAGATATAGATAGCCACAAAAATAGAGATAGTGGTGGTGTGGATCTGAATTCCATTAAATCTAAGGTGACCAGATTTATTGGAGCTAAAAGCGGGACGCGCGCGCGAGCGCGTGCGTGTGTGTGTATAGATAGATAAATAGATTGATTGATAGATATAGATACAGATAGATAGATACTGTAGATAGATAGACAGATAGATATAGATAGGTATATAGATAGACTGATATACAGACAGATAGATATTGACTAATGTGACAGCTACCGCTGCTGAGCTACACCTCAAACTGAGGCTGCTAATCAAACACTAACGTCTCCTACGAACTCTGAACATACCGTACGGTACAGTGAATGGGTCAGCCAAAGTTACCAGCTAGTGAGCATTACAGTGTTTATATTAATTATTCGGTATTTCATTTGGTTAGGATTATGCATAATTTTTCTAATTCATCCTAATTTCATAAAAGAAGGTCATGTTATATCTAATGCAATAGTTTAAGTTTCCAAAAGCGGGACAATTAAGATAATTTGCTCAAAAAGAGGGACATTCTCGTCACAATAAAAAAAAGCGGGACGGACGTCCAAAAAGCAGGACTGTCCCGCCTAAAAGCGGGACTCTGGTCACCTTAGTTAAATCAGATTTTACTGATTTTCCACAGTCCATCGCCCCCCTCCCCCACCCCACCCCACCCCCCCAAAAAAAACAACTGCTAATAACATAAGTCATATACTGAGGCAGCCCGAGAATGTATATATTTAATAGGGATGGTGTGTATTGGCCCAAGCTGTGGCATATGAAGGTGTAGAACACGTAGGAGGACTACCGTAGCTTAAGGAACGGACGGTAATGTAAGGTCAGTTCGAATATACTATAACAGAGACATAATGAACAAGGACGCACACACACACACACACACACACACACACACACACACACACACACACACACACACACACACACACACACACACACACACACACACAAAGTCCATGAACACATGACTCTGACTGGTGCAAATATGGGTTACGGAATAAAGGAAGAACGAAAACTGAAAAGTTGAAGAAAGCTAAAGAAATAAAAGGAAACCTAAACCCTTCCACTTTCACGTCCCCACAGAGTCAGGGGCCAAACCTTCCTTTCGAGCGTTCCTTACTGATTTTCCTTTATTTTCACTGTACTTCCTTTATTTAATCTCAACCCACTAAACAACGGTACACCTAAACCCCACTTTACCATACAATCTTTGAGGATGCGGACCTAATAATAATGTTTCCGTACACCAGCAAATTATTACTGAAAATATTGAGATGTGGCTCCTGTTATCGTAAAATAAATGCAGAATAAGTGGTTGAAAGTGTTCGTTCCTTCGTAATGATATGGCTTGTTATTCGCCAGGGTTATTCATATTTTATTACCAGGGCCGACCTTACGCCAACTGGACAATTTGCTCCCAATTGGGCCCCGCGCTGAGCTAGGGTAAGGGACGGCGGTGATGGTTCGGGCAGTGGAATGGTTCGGACAGTGCATTTCCTGAGAAACGTTTCGGACCTGGGACCGCGAGGTTTTGCGTAAACGTGCGAGTTTGTTTTTTTCCCACTTTTAGGGTAATTACCCTATTTTAGGGTAATCAAGCCTACGCTGGGGTAGAGTTTAGGGTAATGCTTTCTTTTTTTTTTTAGGGTAAATGGGCAAAATTTGGGGGAACAAATTTAGAATCTAGGGTAATCAGACACATTCATATTCCTTTAGAACAAAATCAAATTAGAATACATTTTATTGTTTGACATTAATAAATGCCGAATCTATGACAGGCAGGTATGATAATGTTATGTCCGGTAACTCCTTGGCCTTTTAAAATTGTGGTTGGATGTGGCACGTTGGTAAAGCTGTTAGAAATGTGAAAAGCAGTGCTACTTGCGAAGAATCTGCTGCTCTAAAGGGAGAACCTAGTTCCAGTACTTCAAAAAATAGCACGTTGCACCTAACCTATTTGGAAACTGGAGTTCTGTCTTTAATTTCTGGATCACTGTTAAATTAATAGTAGTATAATGCACTCTTTTGGTTCTATGAAATATGCATGTAACCATGATATGAAAACTTCTGTCTGTACTTGCATGGTTGATTGGGTAAAAAGTCTTTCGGTTTTACTGCTGTAAACGAAAGACCACAGTATATTTCACAAAGAAAAATGTTTCGTTTCTGTTGCTGTCGTACAGCCATTAAGTCTTATAAAGAAACTGTGTTTCTATTAGCATCACTGTATAACAGAGGTGTCCTTCCTTAATTACCGCAGTGCCAGTCAGGTGACGTTGGCGACCACGGAGCGCCTTTCTTCCCTCCCATGGGCCACTTTCACGATATCTGCCACACTCCATCTTCCGTCAATATCACCCAGGAGACTGTCCATATACTTAAGTCTTTGTCTGCCTCTTGCCCTCGTACCCTCCACTCTTCCCAGCAGACAGTCACTCTCAAAGCCTTTGTCCCGTATGACATGGCCTAAGAACTTCACCTGTCTTCTGATACACTACAGTAAACTTCTCTCAGTACCCGCTCTTCTTAATACATCCTCGTTTGTGACCCGATCTGTCCAAGGAATTCTTAACATTCTTCTTATAAACCACATTTCCACAGCTTCTAGACTCCTTTTCAGCTTTTGGGTTATCGTCTTGTTTCGCATCCATAAAGCAATGCTGGCCACACGAAAAATTTTAACATCCTCATTCTTATCTCCAAACTCATACTCATGCTAGTTAAAAGCCTGTATAATTTCCTGAAGGCAGCTTTTGCACTTGCTATTCTGCTTCTTATCTCTTTTTCGCATTTCGAATCATCTGAGATCTGAGTTCCTAGATATTTAAAAGTGTCTGTCTGCTTTACTTGTCTTCCCTACACATTTATGTCCACTCTCAACCGCTCTCTTCTCTTGGTTACTCCCATTGTCTCCGCCTTCTTCTGATTAACCTTCAGGCCTCTTCTCAGACATGCTTCATGCAATGCATCTACCAACCTCTGCAACTTTTCTTCCGATTCAGCCACCAGAACTGTTTCATCTGCATATCTAATATTATTCGTATTCCGTCCCCCAATACTTATTCCAGCCAGTTCTTCCAAATCTGTCATGCACTTTTGTCCATACAGGGAAAATAAATCTGGAGACAGGACACCTCCCTGCCTCACTACTCTCCGTATGTCAACCCAATCTGTCTTCTGGTCTTCTATTCTCATTGCTGCCTTTTGATCCCAATAGAGATTAGTAATTAATCTGATGTCTTTCCCATCCACACCAATTTCTTGTAACATATTTATCATTTCCTCATGCAGCAGTACATCAAAAGCTTTTTCAAAATCGATGAAACACATATAAACATCCTTTTGCATTTCTATCGCTCTTTCTAATATAATTCTCAATGAGAAAATGGCATTTACTGTTCCTTTTCCTTTTCTAAACCCATATTGTTCTTCAGACACATAACTGTCAACCTTTCTACGTATTCTATTTCTTATCACTCTTAAAATGATCTTACCTATCTGGCTCATTATACTTATTGTCCTATGTTGTTCACACTCTATTGTTCCTTCTTTCTAAGGTATAGCTATAAACACTGATTCCCTCATCATTTCTGGAATGTAACCCGTATCATAGATGCGGTTGGCCATATCGGTTATCTTTTTCTTGATATAATCCACACCTGCCTCCACCATTTCAACTGAAACTTGATCTTCTCCAACAGATTTTCCTTGTCTCATACCTTTGATTGCTTCTTCTATTTCCTCTTGTAAGATGGATGGTCCTTCCAATTCTCCCACGATCTCAGGTCTCTCACCTCTTCCATCGTCATACAATTCCTTTACATATTCTTCCCATCTTTCCAAACCTCTGATATTTCCATCAAGACATTTCCTTGTTTCTCTCTTATTGTTCAGCTTCTTGCTGAGTTCCTTTTACCAGTGATCTCTTTCAATTTTCCATACGTCCTACGTTGCAGGTGGCCAGGTGCATCCGGTCAAGTTGTTCCATTTCTTGGCACTGTTGATTCCACAATTCCTCCTTTCTCTCATGACATTTCCTCTACACTTCTCTATCCAGTTCTTCATATCTCCGTCGATTCCCTTTACAGCACCTTCTCTCTTCCATCAGAGGTGTCACCAAGAAAAATAAAGCTTCACATTCATTCTGTAACAGGTTATTTCATTTTTCATATGGAGCTTCTGTTGTTACTAAAATGTTGCAGTATCTGTTTCGTACAAATATGTTCAGTATTGTTTTCTGTTATTTTTCTAGAAATACCTAAATGTTAACATGAAGGTAACTTTGACTTACATAATGCTGTTCTTATGCAGTTCCATTATTTGTCAGCAAAAAAAAAAAAATAATAATAATGATATTAACAATAACAAATAAAATACACACACACACACACATTATATATATATATATATATATATATATATATATATATATATATATATATATATATATATATATATATATATATATATATATATATATATATATATATATATATATACAGTGAATTACTAAATAAAGTTATAATTTAGGGTAATCTAGGGTAATTCACAGAACTGTCTGGGGTAAAGAATATTTTTGCTGTGGACGCACTTCAACCACACGGAACCTCCAAGCTACAAACGCCACACTTTTTGATGTAGGTCAGATTTTACGTTTTTTTTTCCTCCTCCTGTGTTATAATTTAAGTGCATATCGTAAGCTCAATCTCCATAAATATGTCAAGCAGCGAATTATGCATTATTATGGTGCACCTGGGGGCCTCACCAAAAATGTTCCCAACTGGGCTCCGCAGCTCCTGAGGCCGGCCCTGTTATTACCCACTACATCATGAACTTTCGATCCGGTAGCTCTAGGCACAAGATTAATCCTATTTATTATGATGATGATGATGATGATAATGATGATGAGGATGATGATTATTATTGTTGTTGTTGTTGTGGGAAAGGAGGTGCGGATGATGATGATTACTATTATTATTATTATTATTCACATTTATTATTATTTTTGTCATACAATATCCAAGCTTGCTGTGGAGTTAACCTTCCTTATAAAGACGTGGTGTAAATCTGGGAAATTTAGATTATTGGTTCACATAAATATTCATGCTCACAATCACTACTTTCAACTGCACACAACATATACACATGATCCCGTTAAACTTCAGGTCACCAGTTGAAAGGCTACAGATGTAAGTGGAAGTTAGATCTGCCACATACCAGCCTTGGGTGACACAAACCAAATCTGAATATATCAGTGGAATCTACTGGCGATGGAGAGCGAGCCGGATTCTCCACTAAGACGGGTTGAGCCACACTGGATTAGGGTGGATTTACCAGGGGATTACTTTAAAGGCTGGTACTGGAGAGAGACGCCTTCAAGTGGTGGCACCGATATCACTAGAGTCGGCTCCACTACCTGTCTATACAAAAGTCTCTCACCTGCTTCAGTATCACCCCCGAGATAGGGAGGAAGCATTGCAAGAGAGAGGCAACTTAAGCCTGCAGTCCACTTGGTTCACGTTTCAGATGAGCTTCGGGCAACAACTACAACACCACCACCACCACCAACAACAACAACAACAACAACAACAACGGTTACAACTAAAGTCTTAACTATCTGAAGGCGGGGGAAGCCAGATAATACCAACTCGGAGCTACCCGAACTCGGCCTCAATTCTAGAGTCGCTCAAACTGATGGTCAAAGTTTGTTTATCCCTGTTCCTGTTTTCCCTGCAGAGCAACTGGGAACCTGGATGGAAGGTTGATTGCTACAAGTCGTACTCTGGCCAAAGATCGGGACTAGGCAAAAACTTACTGTCTTAACCCCAGCAATGAGATGATGTCCACAGCCAACAGAAATTTTTACTTTCATCCTGAGAGACTTTTCGAACTGGAGGGGTTTACTACAGCCTTCAACAGTTCCTTCACTAAGAGACATTTCCCCAGAGCTAAGAGACATAGTTCGGAGGCGAATTAAATAAAAATAACTCGACTGAATAGGCAATGACCCCTCGTGCAGTCGATAGGCAAAAGTCCATCCTTTTTACTTCAAAGCAGACAGCCCACTCACTCCACCCCAAGGCCAATGAAATCCACTCTCCTACTAATGAGTGGATTTATGAAGGCTTTATATACCTCCTCCAATTTGAAAGACTCTCTATATAAAATCCTTGGACGAAAAAAAAAAAAAAAAAAAAAAAAAAAAAGGAAAAAGAAAATGACGTTCCTGAGTTAAAAAGAGTTCCGATGCTGAAGTCACAAGCTCGGTGGTGACAGGATGTCCTGCGTTGGGAGTGATAAGTTTAATTCTGCTGATTTTATCTTCACTACAATGACATCATTTCTGGTTCCTTCCTGCCACCTCCAAACGATTTTATTTAGCTCTGAAAGGACCGCCAGTAATGAAGCTAACAGACAGTGCACCTAACCTTTCCAGCCAGAAAAGTCTCTTCTAAGCTGTATAAATTGTCACAAGTCAGCCGAACCTTTGATCATGCCCTGTAACTTTGACCTTCCATCGATTGTTATAACAGTTGAAACAATTCATCCCTGCATGTTCCTCAGCATTTTCACGAAGTCTGCTCCAAATCAGATGAAAAATGATTATGTTAATTTTATCTTGTGGCTTTGACATGTGACTTATTGTTTTCAAAATAGGAACACTTCAACCCTTGCTGACCTTAAATCCTTCCACCATGTTTGGTCCAAATCGCAACAAAACTGATTTAACGGGTCGAACGTTGGATCATGCCCTATCAACTTCGTCTTTGGGTCATTATGTTCAACAGTCACTCTCCTTACCCTTTCCTGACCCTCAACACTACCAGAATGTTTGGTCTGAATCGAAACAAAACTGAGATGACTTTCCTCTTAACTTGTTCCGTCAGATTTTAATCACCTGTTACGCTGGTGCTCTTCAATCATTATTCCAAATTTGGTGCAATGCCATTCAATAGTTTCTGCATAACCTTTCTAACAAACAGACAAACGACCAGAAGGACAGACAGACAAAGCGAATCCACCATACAACCCATCTAATGATTTCCTCGGGCTGCGGGTTAAAAGGCCGTGATTATACGTTAAGAAAAAAGTATCAAGGAGAGGCGACCTGATTCATTATCTTATTGGCTGAGTCCGGGGCAAAGGTTGGCTTGGTATTCCACTGAGTCTACCTGGCGCTTAGGGTAGGTCTGCCGGTTCCCTCCCTGAAGCAGCAAATCAAAGAGAATCATTTATGGGCGGAGGAAATTTTATCTCTTAGCTTATGAATGTTAGCCACCTGAAAGCAGTAAAGAGAGAGAGAGAGAGAGAGAGAGAGAGAGAGATGAAACATTAGGCAAACGTTCTTCCTTGACTGTACTTCAAACTTGATGTGGATGGGAACTTTGTCACTGTTGTTGTTATTGTTGTGCTGTTGTTGCTCCAGGTTCATCTCCAAAGTGAACCCTGTGGACTGCAAGCTTAAGTTCCTCTACTCTTGCACGCCACTATCCTCCTTTCCGGGATAGCGATGCAGATGAAGGGCGTTTGTATTACCAGGCAGCTGAGTGGCTTGGTGATATCAGTGCCACCACATGAAGGCGTCTCTCCTGCACCTAAAGCTCATCTGTGCCTGTAATAACCCTTTCAGTGCTAGATTTTTATAACCACCAGACAATTTTACTTGGCCTGGGAGACTTTCGAACTGTAGAGGTTGAACAGAGCCTCCGGTACCCCTTCACTTCAAAAGGTCTCCCCAAATATGAAAGAAAAAAAAAAATATGATGAAAGCAAGTATGAACACAATCACGTGATCGTAGTGAAGGGGTTAACTCCTTCCCAACAGCTCATTCACCTTAACTTTGCTGTGGTTTTCGTCCAGTAACAGAATAAAGCAATACCACGGTACTATATTCTCTTCATAAAACTTCTTCGTGACTAACATCATTCTAGTATAAATCTCTCGTTATAAGTCAGCATTCAAGATGGAGATGTTAATTTTACGCCCAGCTAAAGCGGAGAAAGTACAGGACAGAATGAGGTATGTTTACATTTAATTCTCGCTACCCTTAAATGATTTTACTGTGCTGGTATTTTAGTTGTGTAAAGCCCTATTAAACAGAAAGGGATTATTGGCTGTTACACCTAATCCTACAAATTCAAAAAAGTTCATCTAAATCCATATAATATCGTCTGAAGTATAAATGAAATAAAAACCACACAATCGTAGTTCAGGGTCCATTAAAGGCTTTAGCCCTGCGAAAGCTCTGTGCAATAACCGTGATCCTTTTTTGATTACTCGCAAAGAGCCTTCACGTTATTCCCGATCCCCTTATCTCAATGAAATTCCCTCTTATCTTCACTAATTACTCTGCCTGACCCTCTTCCCCACACTCTCTCTCTCTTGAATCCCCCTTTCTCTTCTCTCTCCCCCCCTCTCTCTCTCCCAGTCCTCTCTTCTCTCTCCTACTCTCTCTCTTTTCCACCCCTCGCCTCCCCCCTCCCCGTCCTTACCTCCCTCAGGAAAATCAATAGTTCCCTCTGACCCGGCACTCGCAAATTCGGACTGGTGGTGTGGTGTGGTGTGGTGTGGTGTGGTGTAGTGGTGTTGACTATACTGTATAAGTAAGGGTGACGGGGTGTTAGCATGGGTTATAGTGCGGTGATGGTGTAGGTGATGGTGTAGTGTGGTGTAAACTATGAGACTAATGACGTGCATGGTGAGGGTGGTAGTGTCATTACACGTCAGGGACATGTGGTGTGGGTGGTGGTGAGAGTGATGGTTTGGTGGTGTGAGTGGTGGTGAAAGGGATGGTGTGGTGGTGTGGGTGGTGGTGAGAGTGTGAGGTGGTGCGGGTGGTGTGTGGGAGTGTGGTAGTGTGGTGGTGTTGGGGTTGTGTGGGTGGTTGTCTGGGAGTGGGGTGGTGTGGGTGGTGATGTGGAAGTGTGGTGGTGTGGATGGTGGTGAAGATGGTAGTGTAGGCAAAGTAGGCAGTGGAGAGATAGTGGCGAGGCTGGCGTGGTGCATGGACAGGGTAGTGATGAGTGATGACTGTGACAGTGATGGGAGGTTCAGAGGTAAATACTGAGGGTCGTGGCGTACATTACAGGTAGAAAGATTAGTTATAAGCAGGATATCAGAAGTCAATGTGCAATAGAGAACACTCTCTCTCTCTCTCTCTCTCTCACACACACACACACACACACACACACACACACACACACACACCTACAACTGCCACACTTCATACTGTTACCTCAGTTTACCGCACATTTTACCACGCCTGTCACTTCACACTGCTACATCTCATACACATTTCACACTACCACAGCTCACTCACATTTCACACTGATCCAAATTACATTGCAGTCACACCTTACACTGTCCCACTATACACTGATGCCTTGCAGTTACACCATACACTGCCACAAACCTGCTACTTAACATACCGTAATCAGTTCTATAACATCTTCAATACCTGGGAACCGTTAGCATCCACGACAACCCTTCCACGTATGTAAATTAATACTCGAATATGTAGAGAAAAATATGTACATAGAATAAGAATAAATACTTTGGAGGATGGAGACGTAAACAGGAAAAAAAAATGTAATTCGGTACTTACCTTTTATCAGCTTCATCACGAGAGACCTAAATCACCTGAAAACAGAAAAGGACATTATTATTATTATTATTATATTATTATTATTATTATCATCATCATCATATTCGTACATGAGGAAAACAGAAACCTGCAATCTGTGAAAATGAAACAGTTGATGAAAGCGATGGTGAATCACAAAAAGGAAAGAATACAGACGATGCTAATGATATTAAAACTGGAGAGTGAGAACAACTGAGCAATATTTCCCGTTGAACAAAACAAGCTGAACCACTGACAGCCTTCCCTCGTACCAAATGCACCCTCCCTTCGAAATAAATAAATACATAATAAAACTTGATACACCTACAACAGAAACCCTAATACTTTATGGATTAGCTATAATTAAATATAAATAAATAAATAAATACAGATAAAACTTCCAGGATATTTTCAGGCATGAGTTAATTTTTCTTAAAAACTCTCTCTCTCCCTTTTTTTTTTTTTTTGTGTGTGTGTGTGTGCGTTCAGCTTGCAGGTTGGGTTATTCTTTTTTATTACGGGAGATACCAATTTTCTATGTGGACCAGTACACACACACACACACACACACACACACACACACACACACACACACACACACACACACACACAGGGTTGTATCAAAGAAGTTACGTCAAAAAAAATAATGCTTTTGTGGTATTATTTTAGCACACACAGCTATCACCGTCACACGCACAATTACATTCCTGATGCCACGTCCAGCTGAAATTATTTATGCGCCAATAAACCCTCTGGTGTGACGAGGGCAGATCCACGGGAATCATACCAGCTCTCCCGGAATACCCTGCCTTACCAATTCCATATTACTTCCATAATTAGAAAATTGTGTATGCATACTAGTCAAATAATTTCATGGGTGCTTCAAAAAGACTCATAATTTTCACACACACACACACACACACACACACACTGTAATATGTGAAAGTAATTGCTGTTCCTTAGGCTTTATTGTGGCTTTCAAATCAGTCTGTGTTACCTTGAATATAAAAATAATTCAGGTGTACAAATAAATGGGACTGAAGTAAATTAAAATAGTAAAGGCTGTAAAAAAAATGGAGTTGAGGTAAAATACGAACCACACAAATTATTTCGAATGAAGCGGGCGGGGTCACAGGCACAGAATATTCACTGCACTAAAATAAATCACTGAAGTCAATATATATCCAGACATAACAATTCTCGACTGCAATGAATGGGAACCGGAGAGCTGAATCACAGGGGTATAGTTATTCCCTTGTAACATGCACGTTCTCCTTTGTTATCCCAAACTGTCAAGTCACTAAAATAACCATAATATGTTTGTCCTGGTAGGGGAAAGATTTTGTGGACTCCCTGGTATAGTCATGTCAACCATGTTTTGTAAGTATGAACTGCCAAATCTCTTGTAAATTCTACTAAGTAAAATATTTCCTAAAAGAATTTACTCATTCTGAACAAAATGCGACGTTATCATTGTACTTATGTATCAATGCAAAGCCTCTCAGTACTCGTGGTCAACTAATACCTCCACCTGCACGTCTTATTGTGGCGGCACCCATACAATCTAGCAGCGATGTTCAAGTTTCTTCCTGTTCACTGAAAGGAGGATGGCGAGCTGCAGAATGGTAACTTCAGTCAGCTTCACGTCCAAATGAGCCTGGGATCACAACAACAACAATAACAACAACAAAACAGACTGAAAGACCCATTCGCCAACCGACAATCATATTTTTTCCCTCTGACTTCGAGCACAGATTTGGCAATCCTATTTCCCAGGCTCACCAATCCTCCTACGTGTCGCTCATCTTCACATTCCATCACTTCATTGATTGACTCGGCACAAGCAATCAATGAAGTGGTGGTATGCAAAGATGGGTGACACGTAGGAACCGCTGGGCCTCAGAAAATGGACGACCACTACAGCGCTGATACCCACCAACCACAGTGAACACGTGCAAAGGCTGACTCATTTAGGACTGATGTGATGGTATAAGTGTTTTTTTCTGAATTTTTTTTTTACTATATTTTTAAGTTTAATACTGGGCAGGTCCACAAATGTAACCCCTTCAGCCCGATAACGTATTTCACTTTAATCTTGCTATCTTCAATTATACTCTACTCTGAACATACTTTTCAAACGTAAGAGGTTAGATAGAACCTTAATTAAGCCCTTCAGTACTAGAGAGCTATACTAAGTGGAGCAAAACTCGTCTCTTGCCAGTAAAATAAAAAAAAAAGAAATAAAAATAGTTGACTGTCTGATGGCAATAAAAAAAAAAAAAAATCGAGAATAAATACAAAATAGAAAATACATCCCAGGACTTAGGACAAGGTGGGGGGGTTAATGATACCAGGACTACCATGAGTGGCACAGGAACCCACACACACACACACACACACACACACACACACACACACACACACACACACACACACACACACACACACACCCTGCCTTACTTTTCTCATATGGGCCTTAATTTCCGTCGACCTAGTTCTTCCAGCACCTCTCCATTATCAATTTATTTCTGACTATGGCGAGTTCATTCCCTCCTTAATGCTATTCATGCAACGTGTGCCGGTATCAGGAAACTATAAATAACACAGAAGATAATAACGAACCATAATATGCAAAATAAATAGCTTAATGTCCTGCAAAAAACTTCCCACGTCCACGGAAAACCAACCATAGTGTCTGGTCAAGCCGCTCTCATACCTACTGGCTGCCTCACTAACGTACCATACTCCTTTTCGTGCATGTAACCTCTTCACGTACCATACTCCTTTTCGTGCATGTAACCTCTTCACGTACCATACTCCTTTTCGTGCATGTAACCTCTTCACAATCTTTTTAACAAACGTAATCTCTTCCATAAATGTAAACTTTTTCAAAAGTCTGTAAGTAGTCTTTTTTTTTTTTTTTCCCTCAAACTTTATCTTTTTCACGTCTATACGAATATTTTTTTTCTTAAATCAATTCTTCTTCAAAACGTAATGTCTTACAAAGCAACGTGTGTGTGTGTGTGTGTGTGTGTGTGTGTGTGTGTGTGTGTGTGTGTGTGTTTAATTCTTTCCCTCAACGAACTTGCCGTCTTCTTAGCTTTTTCACTACTAAATGTCTCCTGTACGCTAAGTAAGATCGTTTGGCCACAACAAGACGAAAAAAAAAAAGATCTGATCGACCTAAAGGGAGAATGTTCCTGGCCGCTTCACCAGGATAAGGTTTCCTCTACGCTGAATTTAATTGCTTTGGGGCAGCATTAATACAGGGGTGATCCATACAAAACACTCCTCTTCCACTCCGCTGGTCAATTTCTCGTGTGTTACGGGAACGGCTCCGTCACCGTTCCCAATATCTATCCTGCATTATTTATTTTCGCTGGACAATTTCTCGTGTGTTGCGGGGACGACTCTGTCAGTGTTGCCAATGTCTATCCTGTATCATTTATTTCCCATTCCCTTTGCCACACACAAATTAACAGCAATACGCAAGATACCATCAGGCGAGTTTCTGGCGGGGCACCCTTACGGACCGCACTGTATAATATAAAACATGTACCTGCACATACTGGACTTACAGTACGGGATAAAGTAGACTAGGCATTGGAGGTCCGGGGGAAGTTATTTGTTTTGGAACCCAGTCACTACTTCACTTACGCATTAAAGTATATTTTCGTTCTTGCCATTATTGGACGATTTTATTTAGCTTCAGACAGCCCCCCCTCCCCCCCCCCGCGTATTGCAGAAGTCAGGACAAAGTCTTATTTCTAGTTCTTCACGTTCGGAAAGTCTCTTAAGTTAAATAAAACCGACTGGAAATGGCGCGAACAAAAAAGAAAAATTTTTAATACCCGAAGAGGTTAAAACCTGTAATCTTGACCCGCACTAAGTGGCAAAGCAATACCAAACTGAGGCACGGCAAATGTCATTCTCCAGCTCCATGAACTCATACTCATCAAAATAAAATTCAGGTGGCTTTTCTGAAGCAAATAACAAGATGAGAAACGAAGGGACCATGAAGATACAGGGCGTGTGTCCTAACCAAACAAAAATATCAGTCTCGTTTCAGCTCAGTTAATGACCAAGTGTAGTTAGATTGAAGGGGCCTTTGATCCGTAACCAAGGGGGCTCACTCTAACCTAATAATTAAGGCGCATCGAATTTCATGCAATCACCACTTCGTCATTTAATTTTGGGAGTGGCCCAGTTCTGTCAGGTGAAAACGAAGTGGCTATAGTTCTTCCACCTTATATTGGCCCAGATTTTTGTCTGTTTGCAGCTTATGTCACGTAACTCAGGCGCAGAAAAAGAGAACCCTTTCAACATCACTTCTTCGTGGTTGTCACCATATTCTAGTGCTAATCTCTTGTTACAATTCAAAAGGAGAGATGGCAATTCTAGGCCATGTTAAAGTAAAAGGAGTAGTTATGTTGCACAGGTCAGTGGATAAGTTATATATTACTTCCGGAGTCCGTAAAAACCGGTAACTCTGGAGTCGAGGCGAGTTGCAAAACCATTCTCAGCTGCAGCACGGCAAACGTTAGCTTTCAATGGGAATATAAGAACCATCAGCATCCTACAGAATTACTAACGGCCCTATACTTATACACTTTCATGCCGTGACGTCTTTTTCTCTTCCTTTCCTCCAATTTCGTTCAGCTCAGTGGTGAAGCTTCAAACTGGAGATGTTAAATATAGCGCTCATTATCCCTTCAGACGAACAGAAGTGCATCCTATCTTGAATAGTGTCTCGTGGTAGTCTGAGCAAAATAAATAATATATACGTCACCGACCTGCATGGATTAAATGTTTATCACAAATGGGAAGGCAAGTCCTCAATTTAAGACGATAGTTTTTGAAGTACGTGACATAATTTATATGGTTTATCTGTATCACTTCTGGCTGCACTCTTTCATGTGGGACGCAGGATAATAAACTTGAATAACCATACGTGTTCCATAAATGTCAGGTCAAAATCAGAGGCTTGACTTCCCCTTTGAGATTTAAGGTGTAGGTATACGGCAGTGTGGGTGAAATTTTGGCACTATGTTTGCTGGACATTATGCAGTACTGTGTTTCGAGGGATTGGATGACTTAAGGAATGTGTGAAGAACATGACAAAGGTTTGACTCTCTCTCTCTCTCGACTGTCATCCAATTAATATCTGACTGGTAATGTTACGTGAATCTCTGATACGGTTTATGGGGGCCTGAATGATGAGTGAAGAAGAATGTATCCTATAATATCATTAGGTATGCTGCTGATCAGTTCTCACCCTATCTTGTTCAACGCTTTCCTTTCCTTCTTGACCCTATTTCACCCCATCCTTAGGCGGGAAAAGGAGGTCGGGATGATGATGTATTTCCTGGCTGGCTGGTCAAAGAGGGCGGGGCTGGAACACTACACTGATGTTAACACGGCAGGGAAGTTGCAAGCGTTCAGCCGATATACATACTGTACTGCTCCCACCGGCCCCTCTCCTTCATCAGCCTGAACTGTGTGGGTGGGATGGGGTCAGTGAACTCCAGCCACAGTCACGGGTTAATGGAAGGACTCATTCACACTGACGGTCATGTTTTTCCACCTGGATGGTCGCGTGCGCTAGAAGAACTTCGGCACGAAATCACTGCAATGATATCTCCTATAGAATATCCGTTTGCTACCAATTCTTTTAGGAAAAAAAAAAATGAAATTCTACTGGTGTGCCGTCTGGTGAACAGTGTACAGACAAAATACTAGTTTCTACCCAGCCTCCAGCCGTCTACTTCTGCTGATCAGCTTTGTCACGGTAATAAGCAGATGAATCTCTACAACAAAAGCTTATGCGCCACACTACATCAGTGAGTGTACGGCGTCTTGACCAGCGGTGAAGGAGGCGAGCACAATCAAATCATATACATTACACCCTTTTAACACAATAAGGTTCGTGTGACTCACCCTCATCTGGCGTTTGTTGCAATAAAACACTAGAGCTATCCTTGCCACTGAAGAGTTAATGGCACCGCTGTTAACTCTCAGGCTTCTATAATCGCTCACTTGAATAAATTCGTTTGAAGTCAGGTTCAGCGAGACGAAGCGGCCATGAGAAGGTGAAGATCAACATGGCTTATTTATTTATTTATTTTTTTTATTCCGGTTACGGCCATACGACTCTAATCAGCTCAGGAGGTACTAGCTCTCTGACTGATGTGGTGCTGAGCATCTCTGACTGAAGTGGTGCTAACATCTCTGACTGAAGTGGTGCTAGACATCTCTGACTGAAGTGGCGCTAGACATCTCTGACTGAAGTGGTGCTAAACATCTCTGACTGAAGTGGTGCTAAAGATCTCTGACTGAAGTGGCGCTAGACATCTCAGACTGAAGTGGTGCTAAACATCTCAGACTGAAGTGGTGCTAAACATCTCTGACTGAAGTGGTGCTAAACATCTCAGACTGAAGTGGTGCTAAACATCTCTGACTGAAGTGGTGCTAAACATCTCTGACTGAAGTGGTGCTAAACATCTCTGACTGAAGTGGTGCTAAACATCTCTGACTGAAGTGGTGCTAAACATCTCTGACTGAAGTGGTGCTAAACATCTCTGACTGAAGTGGTGCTAAACATCTCAGACTGAAGTGGTGCTAAACATCTCTGACTGAAGTGGTGCTAAACATCTCAGACTGAAGTGGTGCTAAACATCTCAGACTGAAGTGGTGCTAAACATCTTTGACTGAAGTGGTGCTAAACGTCTCTGACTGAAGTGGTTAGACACAATCTCCACCTACTCATTCAGCCAAGCAACATTAATTATACCTTATTTTAACTCTCGTCAGAAGATTTTACTCAGCTCAAGAAAAACCTCTACGACTGGAGGGGGTAAATCGTCCGTGAGAAATGCCTCTTAACCCCGTGAAATCTGAGTGACGTCCTTCTTCATTTAATTTTTTCCGCTTCCAGTCGATATTCTCAACTTGGAATAAGCCTCTCGTACAGAAGGGGTTTGTCAATGCCATATCTAACCCCTCCAGTTCGAACAATAAATAAAATAATGAAGAAAAGCCAAGAATAAAAAAAAAAAAAAAAAAAAAAAAAAGCTTCCGGGCTCAGTCGGCTAAGTAAGGTGAATATAATCGTGCGTTTAATGCAAGAATTATGGTTTCAAATTCAAGATCTAGGGTGGAGAAAGTGGGGCGCGGACAAAAACTCACCGGACATAAATTCACTGGACAAAAACTCACCGAAAAATATCTAAGGAGGACAAAAACTCACCGAGCAATAACTAATGAGAATAAAAACGAGTAATGATTTGAAACATGTTACGACACTTTAAAAAGACCTTCTTTTGAAACATTTGAAACATGCTTTGACACTATGAATAGGATAAAGAGGATAAAGAGGATACGACGCTTTAGAAACAGCTTTTCTTGAAACATTTGAAACATGCTTCGACACACATGTTTGAATTATCCGTTATTGTATTGGTGTTCAGGTTTCTCACATCAATATCAGTAGCAATGGAGATCATCAAAAACAACAAGGGTGGCCAAAAGTTGTGCGTTCATGGATATACAGTATGTACGTGAAGAAGATATCGAAGAATGAGTGGATACGATGGCAGTGCTGTCAACAATCAAGCCTGAAATGTAAAGGAGCCCTAACTACGGATGTAAATGTAAGGAGTTTCATTAAGGTTGTGTTTCCCTAATATAAGGAATATTTAAGGAGGTGCGAGGTTGTTTGAAAGGAATGAAGCGACTGAGTGTGGAGTGAGGCTAGATGGGGAGGAAATGGAAAATGGAACTAACACTGAATTAATATTTTTTTTTTTTCGTTTTTAGATGCAGAATCCGCGCTCCTTTGTTGATCACAACCATGAAGCAGATGAAGCCTTAGTTTCTGTCACAAAATTAAGAGCAACCCTAAAACAACAGGCAAGAGAAACTAAAGGTCGCCCAAACCAGCTGCTTGCTCAGGGATTGGAATCTGCAAGTGACGAGGTTCGTGCCAACATTGGTCAGCTGGATACATGCAGACGTGATCTTCGTCGGCAGAGGCGAGGTGCATTACCTAAAGAACCTGCAAATGTACGTGAACTAAATATTACAGATGATTGGAAACGTACATCTGGTGAACAGCCACGACGATTCCTGTTGCATGACAGTGGTGCGGATGCCTGCAACAGAGTGGTTGTATATGCTACTGATGAGTGCTTACGATTACTGTGCCGGGCCCGTACGTGGTTCATGGACGGGAACTATGCTATGGCTTCAGAAATTTTCCAGCAACTTTATGTTATTAGAGCCCCATTAGGCGAAACAGCAGTTTCTTGCGTGTATGCATTCCTGTCAGGAAAGTCACAAAATATATATGAAGAACTGCTTCAAAGTGTTGTAGATGGGTGTGAAAGGCTAGGGTTTACACCAGATCCCACAGAAATTGTACTAGATTTTGAGAAAGCTGCCATGCAAGCTGTCAGTACCATTTTAGGTCCTCATGTAGCCACTAAAGGATGTTTCTTCCACTTGACGCAAAGTATGTGGCGTAAGATACAGGAATTAGGGCTTGTGAATTGCTACCGTGAAAATGATGATTGAAGACTGTTCTGTGGAATGATGGATGGGTTAGCATTTCTTCCATTAGAGAAGGTGCAGGAAGGTATGCAGTTTTTGAAGGACAACACCCTTGAAGAATTTGAAGACCTCCTAGCATACTTCGACAGGACATATGTTACAGGTACATTCCGTCATGTACGACTTCCTGGAAATAATGAATGCCCAGAATCACTACAAGCCAATATTCGACGACTTCCACCTCCTTTTCTGCCAGGTATATGGAACGTGCACAGTAATACCCTAAATGATGCAGCTCGAACAAACAATATGAGTGAAACCTGGAATTCATCATTCAAGCAGCTTGTTGGTCATTCCCATCCATCTTTTTACACTGTTATTGATAACATTAGGAAGGATGAAGCCTTAGTCAAAACCATGATGCTGCAGGATGACAGAGGGGAGCCTCCAAAGAAGAGAACCAAGAGAAACTATGTTCGTCTTCAGAAACGTTTAAAGAGTTTATGTGAAGATATAGTTGCCGGTAGGAAATCGACAGAGGAATTCCTTCGTGCTGTTGGGCAGTGTGTCCGTTTTTAAACCTAGGAGTTCACTTTGTTTTGAATATCTCATTTAATGGACCAGGTTTTCAGCATTATAGTTCAAATAATCTTCTATGTTTTAAAATTTTTAATACATAAATATACCATTTTTAAATATATCTGACATATTTCGGTGAGTTTTTGTCCTCCTTAGATATTTGCCGGTGAGTTTTTGTCCAGTGAATTATTGTCCGGTGAATTATTGTCCGGTGAGTTTTTGTCCGGTGAGTTTTTGTCCTACCCCCGGAGAAAGTATCCAGAGCTAATTCCCCTCCTCTTCCTTCTCCCCTCGTCCATCATCATTAATCAATACTGAGTGGTTATGCTGGCAGTACAGGCCACCGCTATACTGCATAAAACTTACACTGAACCAGCTATTTTCACATCTCGATCAATACCTTTTCACCAGACACAGAATTTTAATATAAACTGTACTGTAGCTCAGGCCTTGGCTTGCAAAAAAAAAATAAATAAATAAATAAATCAATGCAATCTTCTATTACATCGTACTGAGTGAAGTCAAAGTACTACATGTAAGAAGCTTTCCTCTCGCTCAATATATGTCGTTCAAAATATGTCAGTACAGTGCTATAAAGAATTGCGTTTCGTTTACATTCATGAAATGTTCTCACAACTACTAATTAAACTGACATGGGAAATTAAAAGAATGCTGATATTAGAGGAAATGTGGCCCTCACAATGTAAGAATATTTTGCTGATAATTTTCGATCATGCATAATACAAACGCAATCAAGTACAGACAGACAGATAGATAAATAAATAACAAATATAAATATTGATTATATTGTACATAAAGCATTTACATTATGTACAGTCCCTACTCGTTATACCCTGAGGATGTGTGTCATGTCACAACTTTTCCCATATAACTGCTACCGTTAATTTTGGGAAACAAGCGATGCAGTGCTTATCACAATAAAACATTACAGTGCAATTTTTTCGTAATTCTTTGTGGGTTTAACTGCGAAAAAAAAAAAAAAAATGTGTAAAAGAGCGGCCGATAAAGAGGCATTACGATATGAAGTATTTCCTCAAAGACAAGATACAAAATAAAAAAAATAAAAAACAGGCGGCAACAGATGCAGTACCCTCGCTGACGTTAGGGCGGTGGCGAGGTCTGTGTTCCATATTTATAAACAATCTCCATCTCAAGTTCTGTACCGTATATTAGTCCTTGTTCATACTTTGGTCTTCACTCACACATCTATCACACACTTCACATGCAAACCAGAGTGAATGTGGAGTGAAATTATACCCCAAACGGGATGATTTCTGATGACGGTAACTTGCTATGAACATCTGTTTATCTTGCAGTCTAAGAACCTTGAATAATACAATCACCGGGCCCCATTATCACCTTAACATGACCCGGGCGGGGGCGGGGTGAGGGACAGGGTAGGGGGAGGGGGTGAGAAGGGAAGGGGGGTCAGGGGATAGCGCTGGGTCGACAAAGGTGTCGGGAATATTGCTCAGGCTCTGGAAACCCTTTTGCAATTAGCCTTTGCTCGACATGCCTGGAGTTTCGGATGCAACAGGAATAGTGAAGCGATAGACTGTTTCATATCTATTTTTATCTACTACAGAGGACTTCAGGCTCCCAGAATAACCCAAGCCTTTATTCCAGTCAAATGAAGGAAGTGTAGGATCATCATCGTTCCGGTACCGTAAATGTGAAATTACGATCTTAACAATATAATCTAAACAAATATTTTCACGGTAACTCTCACCTATTAAGTGTCCGGTGAAAAAGTGTGACCGTCTAATTCTAAGGAGTGACCTAAACCGCTGTATCACTTCACCGGAGAAAGCTTAAGTTTTCTGTGCTCACGTTACTAACACGAACATCCATACTTGAACCACAGCGCCGTTACGAAATGGACATAATATTTATCCATCATCCACTTCTGTATTACGTCATTAGGAGCGTAGGTGTCTAAATTAGGTTACTGAACATTTATCATAATCATAAAACTAACCACCACTGTCTCTATGCCACACTGCAGTTCCATCAATTCATACACCTTTACAAACGGCTACAGTGTAATGCTCATATGTTACTGAGTGATGAATGTAACCCGCAACATACGATATGAAGTAAAATCGAACCACAGAAAACAAGATGACGTTTGTGTCAAGAAAGAAATGAAGATTTTAAGGCCGAAATGTACGAGAGGCGTTAAGTAGGGAGCATACTGGACTGAATCTGAAAAGGGTTGTTTGTGGGTGAATTTTAAGAAACGGAGCATGGAGCGTATAAAAAAAATAAAATAGGTGGGTAGGTGGGGGGGTTTCCGGTGCGGGGGGGCCACTGATAAGACCTGTGGCTGGGAAAAAAGCTCGACCACACGTGTGGCAACAAGGCGGTGGGTCGATGAGGTAGATAGGGCAATGCGGGAGAAAATATGGCTGTTTAGGCCTGATGAAGGGGAGGTGATAAGCGCCAGTACCCAGTGGCCAAACGCACAGGTGTAACAGAGCCAGGGATCTTTCAGCACTGGAGTCGCCACCACACGGGTTAAATGTTGGTGCCAAAAGGGTAATGTTTAAGACAACCAAACAAAAAAATAGGTTGTCGAGTATAGTAAATTTACCAATGCCTTGAGGAGCTACCACAACCGACTATTTTATAAATATTCAAATCGAACAGTGGCAGTTTGAGATGGGGAAGCTAGTGTAGGAGGCATCGTTTGTGTTTAATCAAAACTGTTTAAACATCATGGGTGAAGAATGCATTACCAGAAAATAAAAACGGCAAAGGTGCGGGTAATAGAGACATAGTTTCTAAATCGCTGAATAAATCCGGGGTTACTGGGAGAATTTTGATACCAAATCTGACAAATGTTATACCGGGAGTGGTGTCCATTCCAAAGGATTGGTTAGTATCATTATCAATAAACATATATATATATATATATATATATATATATATATATATATATATATATATATATATATATATATATATGAGCCTCTGTGGTACAGTGGTCGAGTGTGCGTTTCGTACACGGGTGAGCCAGGGTTCGCGCCCCGCCAGGGTAATAAACTTTGGGAGTGTTCACCCGGCCACGTACTGCATTGGCGGACACAAGGGGTGCTGTGGTTGAACCAGTGTCGCTTACTATAAAGTATGCTTGCACCCAGTCGGCTTGCGCGGGCCGATTACACTTAGTTCACAGACTACACACACATCCAAAGCCACTCCAACACTACAATTACACTTGCAAGCACTTCTCACCCTACATACAATCTCAACCAGACAGCCTAAGCCACTTGGTAGAGATACATTGGCTGTATCGTCCCCACTTCGGTCGGGATAGGCCGGTCCTGCAGTGGACACTCAAACGGCTAACATGACGTGACATATATATATATATATATATATATATATATATATATATATATATATATATATACACACGAGGGGCAAGCCAAAAATTAAAGGATTTGTAATAAGTTCGTTACAGAACTTACAGCAAATTCATTTTTGTTCCCATCAAAGTACTCCCCTTGAGACGCTATATACTTGTACCAGTGCTTTTCCCGTTCCTGGAAACACTCCCTGTAGTCATCTTTTGTCACCATGACCAAAGACTCTGGCGATTATTCCTGGATTTCTTCAAAGTTGTCAAACCTTCTGCCTTTCAGTTCTAACTTAATCTTGGGAAAAAAAAAAAAAAAATCACAGGGCACGAAATATTGTGAGTACGAGGTGTGCAGAGCAACAACGACGTTGTTTCTGGCCAAAAATTGCTTACCTGACAACGCGGTGTGTGTTGGCGCCTTCTTGTGATGCAAAAACCACTTCTGGGTGAGCTACTTCTCTGGATGTGTGGGCCTGATGCTTTCTCGTTGACGCCTCAGCACCAATGTACTATAAAACTACTGGTTCAGTCTGTCCACGGGGAACTATTTCTTTATGGACAGTTCCCTCAAATCTGTAATATTGGTCTGAGGACGAAAATCGCATAACTCACGTGCACGAAAAAAAGAAAAGAAAAGAGAAAAAAAATATAGACTCGGCCCTCTCAGTGCAATGTCACGAGTCAGGATGATTCGCCGGACAACACGAAAGGGGTGCCTATCGACGCGCTATCGACCTACTCCTGTAAAATTGCGGTTCCCCCTCTTATAATCCATCTATCTATCTGCAAAAAGGGATCTACAGAAAGGGAAGGAGGATTGCATAAATTACGTAACGATTGGCACCTCACGTTACACGACCACGGGATTAAAGCAGTAGAGAGTAGCTGATAAAGGTAAAGGCTAATATACATGAAATGAAGTTTGGCGTTTGCCTTGAAGAGCACGAGTCTGTTTTTATACTTAGGCAACTGCGAGGCTGCATTTACGTACAAAAAAACAACTCCATTTTTTTAAAGAACGGTAGAAGGTGTGTGCAAGGTACCACGGAAGGTAGTGCAATGGTCCAAAGAAAACCGCTCACTGAAGAAAGGTTGGTTAGGCCAGTTATAGCAATGGACGCAACCTTTAGTACCACATGAGGGGTGAATGGTATAGGAAGGCAAAAATCTTATTTTAAATTAGATGCATATCAAGAATGTATTTTGAACTCACTCTTTTATTACGGTCCCTGAGGCATTATCGTAGGAAATCAAAGTCAGGTTACCCGTTACCCAAGGAACATACGGGGAAATAGTGGAGGGAGTAGAGGGTCAACACATAGGATGGAAGGATGGAATGGAATCAGGATGCCCAAAAGTATGTACGAATCTATCATCTAATTCTTCTTTGCCTCATGCGCACAGTAGAGGTCTGAGACTTGGCTACTTATTTCCGAAATTTAAAGCAAGGGTGACCAAACTCACTTGCCCGAGAGTGCAATTATGTGAGCAATAAACCACAACACAACTCCGATGAAAAGCCTTAAAAGCCCACCCGGTCGGAGTTCCATAACCCAACAGACCGCCAGGCGTCCGTCTGGTATATAGTTACCATCCATCGTAGTGGGTGGTTTCCTGAAATACAGGAAACCAGTAAGCATGTCACTGTGTAAAGTCGCCTAGCCATTGCATTACATCGAATGAGTGGATGGTGGGTGTCCCCACCTACCACGGTCCCCAAGAGTAAATGTGACGAAATTCAAGGTGTTGATCAGTGATGTGAGTGAAGGGACTGTGCTATATGTGGAATATGGCACTGTGCTGTCTGTACAAATGAAGAAAGTAAGAATTCAATAACTACTGCAAAAACTGCAAACATGGGCTACACAAGACCTATAATGTTTATCAGAGCAGACTGCAAGATGTTGTCCAGTATGCATGTGCTGTCTGTGTTGGCAACCAAGTGACACAAGCTCAGGGGTACTGGCTGGACCTGTATTTCTCCCGTGTATGTTGAGTATGTGTTATGTTATTTTGTAAATATAATGACAAAATTAAAAACGAATGAGAATGCTTCAGCAAATGTTACTATTTTTGACAAATGAACTACCCTCCTTCTGTTTAACGAAGTTTTGCCCAGTGGCAGACCTCCACTCAGACCAGATTTGGGCAGGGTGAGATGGAAAGGGGGAGGGACGGACAACGCCGGTATGTACGGCCATCATATATTCACAATGTATTATATATATTACCTATCTATCAATATCCATCTATCTATCTATCTATCTATCTATGTAAATAAATTTTGCCCATGATTATGGGAGGGGTGTACAGTAAAGTCCTTACTGGAGAAGAAAGCCCCAGTAGGGGCGTACATCCCACACTACCGGTATAATAGTTAGCTTTTGTGTTGCTGAATTGGATCATCGTTTTGCACAGTACATAACCAACACCGTGGCTCTAATTCGTATCACATAATCGGCAGTCTCTGGGAATGTTTCGCCTTGGGCACTTACCCACCACATCCGACCTCTGACAATGGATCCTGGTAAGACGAGTACTCACGAAGCAGCGGACAGACACTCAATTATCCCGCAAATAAATGTGAGAAGGATAAGGATATGAGAGGAGGAGGGTTAGGAGAACTGATGACCTCTACCCCTCCTCGTCCAGTCTCCACCTCCCTCAAATCGTTATCAGACAAGTGTGTGGCTCCTGCTTCCCTGCCACTTGCCTCGCACTCAGAGGTTTGGATTCGTACACAAATATCTAACAAAACATTCCAAAAGTCTGAGGTACATCTACGTCATAAGCAATGATTTCTCAACTGTTTTATTCCATGCTTAATTAATGTGCTACTGTCCTTCACTATTCATTATTAGTTAAGTTTCACCTTTTGGTCACTGTGCCACTTGGTACTTGTTACAAAAATTCTCCCTCCCCCCCCTCTCTCTCTCTCAAGTTACACCCAGGATGAGGCAACAGCGTGTGTTATGAGACAATATAAGCACTTCCCTCCTCTCTTTACGCTCCTTCACTTCCTCGATTCTTTTCACACTCCCTCTTAACTCTTTCACTTTATGTTCAAACTTCCTGTTCTTTTCAGGACCTTATCTCCTTTACCAGTCTTTCATGTCCGTAATATTTCCTCTCTCTCTCTCTCTCTCTCTCTCTCTCCATTTATAATCCACCGTCTTAAGAGATTTTTTTTTGTCTCCCCCCCTCTCTAATTCCCGTCATTTGTATTAAACTTGTTTGTTTGTTCTCTCTCTCTCTCTCCCTCTCTCTCTCTTTCTCTCTCTCTCTCTCTCTCTCTCCCTCCCCGCGTGGGCGCTGCGGAGAGGTGGCCAACAATGACGCGGCAGGAACAAAAGAGCATCGAGTGTAAACAAACAAGGATGGCGGTGAGGCGGGGGACAAAAACACGCCAGGGGATACAGTTATGCACACACACACACACACACACACACACACCAGTTTTTACGATACAGCCTACAGGATGACACAAGATTTTGAGTGATTTCCGGAGGCTACTTTTGGCCAATTTTGAGTAAAGCTTTTTCAACATCCCGTAGTTTTATCTCTCACTCGTTACGGAGCTACAATTACTGATGACCTAGTGGGTGAAAAATGCCCTCCATAATTTACCCATGTGATCACCTGTAAATGTCACCCAATAACGGCTGAGAATTGGACCCATTTGATAAGCAGTTCAGACTCAAACTTTACCCTAGTCTAACCTTTTGAAGTTTTTCTTTTTTTTAATACAAATTTTCCCTCTACTAATCTCCGTAAGTGTTTGCTATTATCGCAGACCACCGTTTTTTACGTTCGTCACTGCCTAGTTATGCAAACATCCCTCAACTACTACTCTATCTACCGAGAGGAGGATGGTGGACTGCTGAAAAAAAAAAAAATGTCAGATTTCAGATGAACCTGGGGTCCCAACTACTACTATACTACTACTACTACTAATAATAATAATAATAACTACAATTTTTTTTACTATTACTACTACTACTAATGATAATTACGATCACTACTACTACTACCACCACCACCGCCACTACTACTATTACTTCTGCTACTACTACTACTTAAGCTCAATAAATCTAACATAAACTATTCGGTAACTATCCAGTATGAGTGAAAAAACATATATACACGCAGTCTCTCTCTCTCTCTCTCTCTCTCTCTCTCTCTCGCTTAAGAGGGGTTTGTGAATACGGCATCAAATTGCAATCGGGGCTCATTGGATATCGCCTGAGCCTGATTTACAAAGTTACCCCCTAATTCCCTCTCCTAACTGCTTTGTTTTCCCAGTAAGGGCAAGGAGGGTGTTGAACCTTCCCTTGTACCTTGATCTTCCTGCAGAGAGAAATTTTAGATGGCAGGAAATCTATTACAAGATGTTTTGACTTTTAGAGAGAGAGAGAGAGAGAGAGAGAGAGAGAGAGAGAGAGAGAGAGAGAAATGCTAAATCTTACTCTATATCTTTTTCTTCCTACAAAAAACGACGAGAGAGAGAGAGAGAGAGAGAAATGCTAAATCTTACTCTATATCTTTTTCTTCCTACAAAAAACGAGAGAGAGAGAGAGAGAGAGAGAATGCTAAATCTTTCTAAATATATTTTTTCCTACAAAAACAAGTTTAAAAGGAAAATGATCGTAACTCTGTGAATCCCGGCCCTGAGCGACATCTCTTACTTCCGGCCGTGTTCAGGTAAGCTTGGGAGATACCGTAACAACACTCTCTAAGCGATTTATTTTACCAGTTGCACCTGAATATCCTCGTTTATGTTCCTAATAATTATGTTACATCTTCAAATCATCTTCTATTAATTTGTTGCATCTTAATATTTTTTATTACCAATATGTTACACCTCTTTGTTTATCAGTCTCATACCACAATCCCTCTCTCTCTCTCTCTCTCTCTCTCTCTCTCTCTCTCTCTCTCTCTCTCTCCCTCCCTCTCTCTCTCATTAATGTTACGCCACAAGATCCTCCTTTCTTGTTACTTATATAATAACGATATCATACACATTCACATAACACACACAAGAGTAAGAAGGTGTAACACACAAAACACATCGTCTTGACAGATGCTCTACCAAGTCTCCTATTCTCCTATTCCAAGAAGATTACAGCTCTTATTCTCAATCTCACGCCAGGCAAAAAGGAAAGTCGAAGATTTCTTTTCAAACTCTTCCGGCATCATCCACTTCGATCTTCTCAATATTCCTGGATGGATGGTGAAGTGGGAGTTTTTTCTTTTTTAATTCCCTTCTGTTATTCAAGTGTATTTCGTTTCTCGTACTGATAAATGGACGTCAGAAGAAAAGAGAATAATCTGGAGACGAAAAGTAGAGTAAGAACTGTCCACAAAAGTACAGTATATTTACCCCTTCACTCGTATGTTCTGTTTTATTTCATTTTTCAAAGACCTTTATTCAACTCAGAATTGGCTTTTCGAACCAGATGAGTTAGATACAGCCTTCATTAACCCTACTACTTCCAGAAATCTCCCTAAAGATAATTAAAATCGTCGGGGGGGGGGATTAAAAAAAATCGTTATAGGCCTGAAATACTTGAATACCACGCACCCACTTGGAGCATGTATATAAGTATATATATGTATCTCACGCTAATACCTCTAGCCTTTGACGTATTATTTTCATATTCGAACCTGACATTGATATGGTCACTGGCTATTAATCTACGCAAAATTTGGCTTCTAAATCAAAATATATAAAAGCTAAGGACCACACAGACAGACAAACGGACATGCATGCCTAAATAAAAACAATAGCCACCCGTTACATGGACATTAAATACATAATCATTAATACAAAGAAAGAAATAATATAAAAAAAAAATTACCAAACACAGCGCTTAACATTACTCCTTAAAACTGCTGATAGATGGGGTGGCAACGACAGGACCGGGTGACAATTGTGTGACATATAACAGGTCTTGGATGGAAGATAGGATTTGTATGCAGGGTAGGATTTATATGGAAGGTAGGATTTGTATGGATGGCAGGATTTCTATGGAGGGTGGGATTTGTATAGATGGTAGGATTTGTATGGAAGGTAGGATTTGTATGGAAGGAAGGATTTGTATGGATGGTAGGATTCGTATGGAAGGTTGGATTTGTATGGATGGCAGGATTTGTATGGAGGGTGGGATTTGTATGGATGGTAGGATTTGTATGCAGGGTGGGATTTGTATGGAAGGCAGGATTTGTATGGAAGGTAGGATTTGTATGGAAGGTAGGATTTGTATGGAAGGTAGGATTTGTATGCATGGTAGGATTTGTATGGAAGGTAGGATTTGTATGGAAGGTAGGGTTTATAAGGAAGGTAGGATTTGTATGGAAGGTAGGATTTGTATGGATGGTAGGATTTGTATGGAAGGTAGGATTTGTATGGAAGGTAGGATTTGTATGCATTGTAGGATTTGTATGCATGGTAGGATTAGTAAGGAAGGTAGGATTTGTTTGGAAGGAAGGATTTGTATGGATGGTAGATTTGTATGGAAGGAAGGATTTGTAAGGAAGGTAGGATTTGTTTGGATGGTAGGATTTGTATGGAAGGTAAGATTTGTATGGAAGGTAAGATCTGTATGGAAGGTAAGATTTGTATGGATGGTAGGATTTGTATGGAAGGTAGGGTTTGTACTGAAGGCAGATGAGAGTGTACTGAGTGTGGAGGTGTGGGTGAAGGAACACCTGTTGAGGTGAAACGGATACACAAACACCCTGAGGAGACACAACCCCACATAGCAAGTGTTTCAGCCATTCAGTCCGATGACATTTTATTTCCTTTATTCTTGCTACCTGAAAACGATTTTATTCGACTTAAAAACCCTCTCGTACTGAATGCTTAATGAAGCCTGTTATCTCCTCCAGTTCAAAAAGTCTCGAAGCTGAACAAAACCGTCTGAAGGTAGCAAGAAAATGGAAAAATAACGTCGCCGGAGTGATGGGGTTGATCCATTCTCTACCGGTGATCTTTCTGAAGTCGTAACAAGAGTAAGAAGAAGTATATCGTCGTACTGAAGGGGATGATGGATTACTACTATACTCTTCTTACACTAACTTGACTTCAGTGTTTCATCTTTCCACCTTGAACGCTGAGATGCAACAAGAGAATAACCCTAGGAAATTATGCTAGTCACAAAGAAGTGCCATGGAAAGTATGCAGTCCCGGAGCATTTTCTTTCCTCTCTCTTGCTGCCAAATAAGCTGCAAAAGGACGAAATCTGGTCTACGCTAAGGCAAGAGAACAACGGCTTTCTCACTATCGCTGGTCTTCCATAAGTTAAAGAAAATAGTTTGCCAATACAATTAAATCTTCGACTATGCTATGTTTGTACTCGTATGACCTGTACAAATTCGAGTGCCGTAAGTTAGAATAATATACACAAAGCTGTTTATCCGCAGCCAAAACTTTAATCATGATAGTTTATAATATTTTAGTGATCTAGGGTCCACATTCTTGTCGGTTAAGGAAGCTCCCTAACACCTCCTCCTCTGCAATTTAATTTCGCATGCAGCCACTTAATATGAATTTGCATGTTATCAATACTACAGTGATATCAGAATGAATTAATTGACCAAACGGGGATAATAAAGAGGAGAGTAATTTAGAGTCAAAAGAGCAGGCAAGCAATGGTGATTTAGTGAGACACGTGTCATCACCTTCCATCACGGACAGGTATGCAGGAGGGAGTAAGGCAGTGCAGGAGAGAGGAAGTAATTCAGTATGCTTTGCATTTTGCTTATTCGCTCCCCCCCCCCTCCAAAAAAAAAAAGTCTCCAAAAACTGTTTAACATCGATCATCGGTAACAACAAATAAATAAACAAATAACAATAATAATAATAATAATAATAACAGCAATAATAATTTCATTATCAGTATTATTATTATTATTATTATTATTCATTATTATAATCATAATCAATTATTATTATTATTATACTACCAATGAAACAACACACTCCAGACAATACTCACCTAACATTCGTGGCTGTGCAATGCAGTACTGGATACAGCACTCTCAGTTTCCTTCCATTCCAAATCCTCTCTTGTTTCTGCACTTTTCCCATCCCTACATCTTAACAACCGTTTTACAATAGCAATTTTGATCTCTTTTTGTTTAAGTTACATACCAAATACATATTAACTGTACAATATACGCACTTGCAACCGTATGATAATCGCTACCGCGATTACTGATAAAAAAAAAAATGCTTACGTGGAAGGGGGTAACCGTGGAGACTTAAGTGTACATATTATAAGAAAGGGTCTGGGTGCTACAGAATGTGTACCTCAGCCAGCAACTTGGACGAAGGTTAAGTATTCACCCGTGTCTGTCTGCCTGTTGTCTGTTCTGGTGCAAGATATCTCAAAAAGCTGTTCTCGAATTCCAATGAAATCTGGCGGATAAGAGGGCAGTGGGTTGAGGAAGGGTTCATTATATTTTGAGGTGGATCCGGATCCGAATGCAGGAATATACCATAAATTCTATGGGCGTTGGCGACGGTATGTGCTCTCTTGAGACTGTATAACAAGGCAGACTAAGACCATAAAATTAACACACTGTGAGATCGTAAAAGTACTCGTCTGGGAAGGTATGTATGCTCTGAGTGCTGTCTAGTGCTGTATCTCATAATTATGCTGCTCCAAGTATGACAAGAAACATCCCCCGTTGTTAAGAAGCGTTTTGGCGCGTGACACGTTCACGTGCGCCTTTTTGTTTTGGTGTTAAGACTGACGAAGTGTGAGAAAATCAAAACCATTATTTTGCTTCCGGTTTCGCAAGTCCTACGAATGTTAGTGGGGCTTTACGAGGAGCTCTGTACTTACATGGCCAGGGCCTTATTAAAGCTAGACTTCATATGCGTTGTGGTGAGCACCCCTATATATCTAAGGTACTGGATACCATTCTGAACCTGAGCCATCCATACACAACAACAGGTACCGCGATCATACAGCATATTCTGTCATCTATTCCTTTATCATTCCATCAGGGACGTACGGGCGGGGGGCTAGACAAGTTAGTCCGGCTATTTAAGGAGAATAATCAGTCACTACTTATACAGGGTGAAATGACCAAAACTTTACATCCAAGAAATTATACCAACTTTAAATTACCTGGTGTTCATCAAAAGAAATACCCACGGCGAAGGGACTAATCCAGATATATCACCGCACGTACCACACTACCACAGCACACCGTCCCCAGCTGCCAGTGTCATGGAGATTAACGCTGGGGGGGGGGGTGACTTACTAGCAGGGGTGACGCTATGCACAGGTGTCGATATGGTCAGGGTGGGAATCAAATAACTCACATGGACAGGCATAGTGGTAGCAAACACAACGCAAAAAATGGCGTGTGTGTGTGTGTGTGTGTGTGTGTGTGTGTGTGTGTGTGTGTGTGTGTGTGTGTGTGTGTGTGTGTGTGTGTGTGTGTGTGTGTGTGTGTGTGTGTTTCCATTTTCCACTCCTCTACCTCCGTCCCTCCCCTTCTGGACCGTGTAATATCTCCTGTTGATCTACATAAAAGGCTGTTCTGAGAGTTAGGTGAGAGAGAGAGAGAGAGAGAGAGAGAGAGAGAGAGAGAGAGAAAGTGTGTGTGTGTGTGTGTGTGTGTGTGTGTGTGTGTGTGTGTGTGTGTGTGTGTGTGTGTGTGTGTGTGTGTGTGTGTGTGTGTGGAATAAAGAATAAAAGTGAAACAAGGCGAGTACCCACCGTAGACTCCACTTACAACAGCACCGCTAGGAAGCCTCAAGTGCTAACCTTTTCTTATTCTGTCCTGCCCACAGCCCCCATCCCCTTACCATACCTCTCTCTCTCTCTCTCTCTCAATCAATCAATCAATCCTGCCCTCATCCCCTATTCATCTCAATTAAAATTTTCCCTCCTTGGAGTTTGACCCTCAAGATCTCTCTCTCTCTCTCTCTCTCTCTCTCTGTCTTCCCCTAACTTTCCCCTCTCCTCTCCGTCTTATGCCTCCTTTTCTTCTTCCGTTTACATTCTTTACAGCCCCTTTTTTTTTTCCTCTCTCTCTCTCTCTCTCTCCTCACTATTTTTCCTCATTACTTCACCTTTTCTCAACTTTTCCTTCACGTCTTACTCTTCTCTCTCCTTCCCGTTTCCCTTCCATTCTCGTTCCTCCTTCCACCATCTCTTCTGTCTCTCACCCATTCAGCCTTTTCCTCATTCACTACTTTTCCTCTCTCTCTCTCTCTCTCTCTCTCTCTCTCTCTCTCTCTCGCCCATTCCTCTTCTATGACCTTCCATAACCTCCTCACCCCTTCCCACTCCACCCCTCTCTTCCCCTTCCCTCACCACCCTCTTCCATCCACTTCCCTCACCACCCCCTCCCTTTCCCTTCCCTCTCCACCCCTCTCTCCCCTTTCCCTTCCCTCACCACCCCCTCCCTTTCCCTTCCCTCACCACCCCCTCCCTTTCCCTTCCCTCACCACCCCCTCCCTTTCCCTTCCCTCACCACCCCCTCCCTTTCCCTTCCCTCACCATCCCTCTCTTTCCCTTCCCTCACCACCCCTCTCTTTCCCTTCCCTCACCACCCTCATCCTTCCCCTTCCCTCACCACCTCCTTCCTTCCCCTTTCCTCACTATCCTCTTCCTTCCCTTTCCCACTCCACTCCTTCCCTTTCCCTTCCCTCTTCCCCTCGTAACTATCTTCCTCCTACCGCCATAAACCTCTCTCCTCTCTCCGTCCTTGTAGACTCCCTCTCGCCCTTCCCCTTCTCTCCCCTCTTTTCCCTTTTCGAAACCCCTCATCCCAGTTTTCACCCTCAAGCTCCCTGTTTTCCACTTCTTTCTCCACTCTTCTCCTCCATCTTTACAAATCTTCCATTTTTTCCACTAATATTAAAATGCTACGTATCCTCCTTCCCTCTATACCCTTCGCTTTTTTCTCCTCTCACATTTCCTTCCCTGGTGTTTCTTCCTGCTCCTTAATCCGTTCAGTCAAGGGATGTCTTTGAATATTCTGTTCACTCTGACGTCAGGCCAATTTATTCGGCTTTGAACACCTCTTGTAGTGAAGGGGAATAATAAACACTAACCTATCCAAATAAAAGATCTCTCCTAAATTAACATCGTCTGGAGATAGAATAAAACGAAAAACACATAATCATAGTCATGGGTTTGTGTTTTTCATTTTTCTTTTTTTTTTCCCATTTCCCAAAGCCATCTTCCGTCCTCCTCTTCTCATGTCTTTCCAATCTTCCTTTCTCATTCTCCTCTTGTCTTTAAATCTCCTCCTTCTTGTCTTTCAAATCTCTTCCCTCCCCCCTCTCACGTTGCCTAATTTCCTCTGCTCTGCCTCTCCGTTCTTCTCACTGGCCACATCCCTCCATTCCCTCCTCCTTCTTTCCACGGATTCTCTCCTTTCCTTTCCCCCTTCCTCCGCCCGTCTGTCACCTTTCATCAATATTCCTCCCTCAAGGTCTCTCTCTCTCTCTCTCTCTCTCTCTCTCTCTCTCTCTCTCTCTCTCACCACCATCTATTATTTCCCCTTTTTTTCCTCCCATTCGACTTTCCTCTCATCATTTTATCTTTCCTTACAACTGTTCCTCCTCGTCTTACCTTCACCTCCTCATCCTCTCGTTTCTCCCTCCACGCCTTTCTTCCCACATTTCCTCTTCTATCTTACCTTCCCTCTTCCCTTCCCACCCATCTTTCTCCCAGTATCTTCTCTCCCCTCACTCCCTTCATCTACCTCCATCCCCATCCCTCCTTCCTTCCCCTCCCAATCTCGCTCACAGTCTCCCCCCCCCCCACTCTCTCTCTCTCTCTCTCCGCGCCCTTTCTCCGCCTCCTGCCTCTCGTCCCTCTTCTCCCCCTTTCCCTCCTCCTCCTCCTCTCCCCCCAGCGTCCTCTCCAGCCCTCTCAAGGACGTTTCCATAGGCCTAACAGAAGAAGGCCTGTATTAGAATTGAGTGATCCAGCCTCCGTGAGAGAGAGAGAGAGAGAGAGAGAGAGAGAGAGAGAGAGAGAGAGAAAGAGAGAGACAGACAGACAGACAGACAGAGACAGATAGAGAGAGAGAGAGAGACAGAGACAGAGAGAGACTCAACGGTCCTTGCGAAGTGGTCCATCTGGATATTACCTGCAAGATTCTCCTTAATTAGACTTGTAGGAAGGACAGTCAAGCAGAAGGGTCTCCCCCACCCTTCAAAACCTTTGCCATCAGACGTACAGGAAAAATGTCAAGCAATACACTACATGCCTGAAATGCCTGAAGGAAATATCACTGTTAGTCTGTTTACATTGTCGTTCTGTTTACATACAAGTGGTGCAGGATTCACTGTTAGGGATGGTAAATATTAGTTCCACGTATGACCTAAGGCGCTTCCTGGTCCTGGCTCGGGATATAGAGGTTCTTATACATTTCTGAAGGTATAAAGTTTGACGGTTGACTTAAGTATGTGATACCCTTTGCTTCAAGAATCTACAAGGTGGAGTTTCGAAATTTACATCTTAAACTGGAGACTGTCATTTTCCAACACGACTACCGTCTGGTCAGAGCCAAATAAGACATGCATATTATATTTTGAAGGGAAAATAGTAGATTCATGATTCTGGTGTCTACTGTAGGGTTTCCAGGTATACCCGACACAATGGTGGCGCCAAAAACCAAGTCAGACGTTGATTAGATACCGAAAACCAAGATGGCCGCCACGCAACGTCCGTCATGCGTGAAAATAAGTTTTACCTTTGACAGAAATGTAACAGGAGGAAGATTCTGGTATATATTACGGGGTTTTCAGGTCTACTCAAGTTGCTGATGATATCCTGAACAATGCTGGCAGAACTCACTCAAATTGAATATTTTTTCCACGTAAAGCTGCCACAACCATGGGAACGTATATACCTTTTCACGGAAGAGTAAAACTGTGGCAGAGTTTGGAGGTTACAGCATTAATTTTCTTTTTCCCAGTACTGTTTACCTAGCACAGATGACTGCATGGTTAAGTGTGTAGAGTAATTTTCTTTCATTCTTTTACATGTGTGTATCGTAATTTTCATTCTTTTACGAGTGAATAATTTTCTTTTCATTCTTTTTACAGGTATTAACATCCTGAAAAGTCTGTAACATCACAGACAGAAAGAGCAGAGGTACCACGCCAGAAGGGCTTAACTTCCATATTTCAATGCTTTATCGCGTTCGTCTTCATCCAGACTGATCTATTGTCAAAAAAAAAAAAAAAAAAAAAACACTCCATGGCGGGTCAAAAGATAGAAAACGCATCCGTGAGGTCGCAGAAGTGAAAGATAACGATATCAGAAAACGTTTGAAAATTCTTGGACCTGATTTTAAATTCAATTACCACAATAAATTCTTGCCATAAGAAGCACGCTGATGTACGAAACCTTCCGACCACTTCAGAAGACCCTGCTGCTGGTAAGGCGACACAAGGGCTGGCTGACGTGACCACCCACAAGACATGCTCAGGTGGCCCCGCTATCCCTCGTCCAGCACCCAGCACCAGTGTTGACTCAAAGTATACAAAATGCGTTATATGTGCAGGTGATAGGGTATGAGACAGAAGAAAGGGAAAACAAGCGAGGGAAGAGTTTAGACTACGTAAAAGTCAAAACCGCACAGAAGTTTTTGGATGCTATGCTTAATCTTAAAGATGTCTGATGTGTAGACTTAAACAGTCCTGAAGATGTATTTGCATCAGATTTACATTGTCATTGTCTTGTTTCATACAGTATGTATCAAAGTCCAGGCAGATCGACATGTCAAACAATGGAGATCGACTTATCAAACAATTCTGGAAACAGCGGTTCCAGTACAAGACATGGATGCTAACTGCCACTATAACAAAAAAAATTTACAGCAAGTCGGCTACAAACCAACCTCTGCAATGGCTACAGCTCCAGGAACTGTACCGTTCAAGAATGTAGCAGCAGCTCAGCGTGACACTGAGATTGGGCATGAGTGAGACATAGCACTCGACTCTTTCTTAGCCCATGACATCATCCCAGTTTCACGAATATATGGTGATCTCCCCTCCAAACCTGACAAGAGCACACTGAACGTTGAGCTGAAGAAGCAGCTGAAGGAGGAAGACATACATTTCCCTGGAGGTGACTTATCCGATATCGTAGACTTTACGTCCAAAAGTCAGTCATTTCCAAACTTTGCATTATTTGGAACATACAATCAGGCAATTAGATGTGTTCTCTCTGTGGTTTGTTGAATCTGCTCCTGGAAAATCCTCCACGTTATTGCTGACGGCTAACTGGGGAAAGGCTACTTTGTGCTGGCAGAGTGGGTTCTGCTAACCTTACTATCTTTTTTTTTTTTTTTTTTTTTTTTGATTGGAGGAAGAAAAAACAAAGGAAAACAAATAAGGCCATGTGCCTAAAGGCATCCTCCATTCATAAAATACTTATAACAGTTGGATTTAAAATCGAGAGGATTAAATGTATGTGGGAAGCAACTCCCAGGAAGTGAATTCCAGAGAGTAGTAGTTCTGGGGATAAATGAATTTTGATAAGCAGTGGTTCTGCATTGTGGGGGAGAGAGTGAGTTCATGGGCGCTCCCAGCTGCCCGAGTATTTCGGGAGAAAATGTGAAGGGGAGGCACAATTGAAGCCAGTTCGTTAGAGCACTTACAGTAAAAATATCGATAAAATAATGCTACAGAAGCAACATCTCTACGTACTGATATTGGAGGATGGTCCTGCATAATGGGAGGATTATTGATTAATCTAATGGCTTTATTATGAATTTTGTCCAATGCCTCAATGAAACCGCTCCACATCCACTCCACAGTGGTGAACCGTATTCGATCTGAGCACGCACATGACTTGTATATTGTGGCCATCTGCTCGTCAGTGAAGAAATCACGAACTCTCTACATAAGTCCCAGCTTTTTTAGAAGCATTTTTAGCAAGGGATTTAATAAGCTGTCCAGCTCAGATTGGGATTTAGAGTAACACCTAGGATATCAATTGTAGTGGATATGGGAATACTGACATCATTTAAAAATATGTGAGTGTCTGAGGGATTCTTTCTATTGGAGAAATTAATGTATTTAGTTTTCTGAGCATTAAATGAGACCAGATTTTTTTGTCCCCATTGATTAATTTTAGAAAGGTCCTGGTTCAGAGAAATTGTTGTGTATATTTGGGAATTTATAATATCAAATTGTGTAAAGGAAGTACTAAATGTGAAAGAACTATGAAGGGTCGAGTCATCAGCATAAGAGTGTATTGGGTTGTGCGTGACAGATAGGAGGTCATTTACGTGAATGAGAAAGAGGATTGGTGCCAAAACTGAACCCTGAGGTACCCCAGCATTTATGGAATGAAACTGAGAATAAATTCCATCTACCATCACCCGTATTTTTCTACTATGAATGTAAGAAGAAATTAGAGGAACCAGTGATGCAAGGCCATACTGTGACATCTTAGACAATAAGGCCTGGTGCCATACTCTGTCAAATGCTTTTGAAATATCAAGTGCTACTGTGTGTGTTTCACCATGTTGGTCTATTGTCTTGTTAATCTGACGGATAAGAAGGCAAAGAATATCTACTGTTGAACGTTCCTGTCTAAATCCACACTGCCGATTATTGATCAATTTACTGATTTCTAGGTGCTTGACTATGTGTTTGTTAATTAGTGTCTCAAAAACTTTACCGAGAACAGAAGTTATTGAAATTGGACTATAGTCTGATGGATCAGAAGTTGCCCCCTTTTTAGGAACAGGATGGATATTTGCTTCTTTCCAAGGGGCTGGAAAAATTGAGGTACGGATGCATAAGCAGAAAAATTTTGCTAAGACAGGAGCCAACACTGAGGAGCAATTTTTAAGTACTATTGAAGGAATTTCATCTGGACCAGTAGCTTTGTCTGCTGATATATTCTGTAATACGGCTTGTACGTATCTGGTGTGAATCATGAAAGGAGGTATTTGAGGGGAATCAAAATCAAGTACAGGAATATTATGATTTTCTGAATTTAGGGTTGAGATTGTTGAAAAAATGTCAACAAGAAGGTTGGCTTTTCCGCGTGGGTCACTTACTAGATTTCCATTGGGGGACTGTATTGGTGGAATGGAAGAGGTGGTAGTAAAGTTAGTTTTGAATGAATTAAGGGTTGACCAGAATATTTTGTTATCATTTGAATTGTTTAGTAGTCTGTTAGCTTGTCTATGTAGAAATTTTGATTTAGAAAGACTGATAATAGTTTTGGCATGGTTTCTGATATTTTTATAATAGTTAAAATCTTTTTTTGTAACTATGATGGGGAATGAATGTTTCCATGCCGACTTTAATAAAGTCCTGTATGTGGCCCAATGTGGAATTTGCATCACGGGAGAAAAAGGAGGTCCAAAGAACATCCATGAGAAAATTTTGAAGTCCCTCCCAGTCTGCCCTGTCGTAGTGCCATTTAGTCATCACGACAGGTTCATAGCAGGAGGGTGTAGTAGGTGTGAAACTGGCGGCTTGAATCAGACAATGATCCGAGGATCCGAGGGAGGACTTCACTTCGACATTATAATTATCTGAATTGGTTGTTAGAAACAAGTCCAATAGGTGGGGATTTTGATCAGGGTTGTCTGGTACACAGGTGGGTTGACTGACTAACTGGGTGAGATTAAATGAGTCTGCAAATAGCTCACATTCAAGACCAGAGTCATCAGTTCTGGGTGAATATGTAAGCCAATCGACATTAAGGACATTAAAATCACCCAGAATAGTAATTTCTGATGCAGTATTAATATTGAGGACACTTAGTTGTGAAGACAGAGAGTCAAATAAACTCGGCTCTAAAGGGGCATTAGGGGAACGATAAACACAACAGAAATACTTAATTTTACCAAAAGAATATAACGGTAATTTGTATATGGAATAGTCGAAATAAGGACAATTAAATTTAGTAATCTCCTCCAGGGCAATTTCTGATTTAGCAAGGCAACATACGCCACCTTTGGGTTTGAAATTTTGAATCAAGATATAACCAAGAAAATTAAATCTAGCTAAATCAGAGGTGGAGCTTACTTGTGTGTCTGTCAGAAATAGCAGATCAGAGGATTCAAGCTGGAGGAAATTTTGAACAGAGTTGATGTTGGAGTGAAGTCCCCTAACACTGCAAAAGAAAATTTTACTGCACTGACGAGCAGACTTAGGGCGCCGCAACACTGGAGGTGGCACAGTCGCTTGATGACAACCGGGAGGGCCCTGAGCAGAAAATCCAGCCCTGCCGGCGGTGGTCACCCAAGAAACCACCGCACTGATTCCCAGAATAGCAGCAGCCATAGTTTTTTTTATGGGAGGAAGAACAGGGATGTGTTGTGGAATGGGTATGATATGTAATGACAAGATCGGTGTTTTTTGGAGACAGGATAGTTGGTTTAAGATAATGTGATATAATGTGGACGTGTGTGTTGTGTAAAGAGGGCAGCCTGATGCCCTCCGGTGTGTGAGGCAGAAAGATGTGTAACCAGCTACCAAGGCCTAAGAGAGAAAATGGAATCCAGGCTATTCCTTGAGTCTCCCGCAACCTTGGCGGTAGTACTTTCCTGGGCGGGGCTGCCTACCCCAACTACTCTCATTACAATGTCCCCATACCAACGCAGCCTGACAAGTTTTGAGTATCATCGGCCAAAAAAAGAAAAGTTGCAACAGCTTGCCACCCACCTGTCATCAACTCCAGACCTGGTGAAGCTGACAGTCATGCTCAGCGGGTGCGTCACAGATAAGGAAGTTGTGCCAGCATTGTTGCTGTATGCAGGCAGACCGTCAGTCCCATCGTCTGTGACAACCTACTGAAGCACCGACATGCCGTGTGGAAGAGGCCGACGATCGCCTAGTGCTTCACTGTGAGTGGGAGGTGGATCATGGGAATCGATGGCTGCTCGTGATATCCAATGATACAGGCACAATAGTGCAATTATTTCACCTTATCCTTCAGTGGCGCGAGACAGAGTTTTCAAGAGTTGTGGGCAGAGTTTGGCTCTGGTGAGCATAGGTGTCACATACCATTACATATTATGACAGATAGGTTGGGAGTGGGACTGCGCAGGGACTTTGTGAAGACGCATGTTCTCAATGGTGATGATGCGCTCAGTAAGACTGGAACAAAACACGCTGCTCCTTTCGTAACCCACAGAAGTTCCTAGTCAATTCTTTAGAGTTAGATCAGTTAACTGAAGAGTTCTCGCAGACGGCTGAGCGTATTCTGTTCATGTGGGGTTGGTGCAATGTTCAAGACAGAATCTCGGTCCTTCAAGCAACCTCGAGTGGAGTGCAATATCCGACCTGCAATGCAGAAGCCCCTGGATGCCATACCCCCCACACTGTGTCATTCATGGCCATACAGAGCTTTCCTTATTGTACATAAGGTCCCAT
>NC_136977.1:54721003-54736003 GCF_032717465.1 Coenobita brevimanus
TCTGTATTAAAAAAAGTAAGGAAAAGAAAAAAAGTATCACGCCTCTTATCTACGTTACCTTCCTAAATGAACACAACTACATAGCACACTCACACACACACACACACACACACACACACACACACACACACACACACACACGGCGTCAATGTCACTGTTGTCCATCCCGGTGATTCAAAATGGATGATGGGTGAGTATGGCAAATGTTAACTCCGACTTTCGTTTTCTAGTTCACAGAAGTTTTTTTTTTTCATTATGTGAAAAACGATTATTTCTTTTAATGACTCCTAGCCTACCAGTACCACATTTCCACCAGCTGTCCTGAAGTAACCTCACCTAATCAGTCCCATATCCATTAAATCTCTCTCTCTCTCTCTCTCTCTCTCTCTAAAAATGAGACTCAGGAACACCACTACCAAGTCCGTTCCGAGACGACTCTTGGCATTACACTTCAATATCCAGTCATAATGGGTTCCTTTTATCTTGGAGGGATATAAGAGGGAGGCCAAGAGGTGTGAGGAAGAGCAGTGGTGAAGGAGAGGGAGGGAGAGGAAAAACAGGAGGGAGGAAAGGATGGGGAGCAAAAGGAGAGGGGATAGGACAGGAGATGGAAGGGAAAAAGCAGGAAAGGCAAACAGAGGAACCAAGATGGAGAGTGCCTTACTAAGAAAAACATACGAGACGAGGTCCATTCGCCGCCAGTAACATTATATGCTGGGGTACAGTACTTTGAAAAAATACTAAGATGAGAAGGGTATAACCCTGAAGAAGGCTGACCACTTCCATCAGTATATTAACTGCTTTTAATAAACAAGTTTCTTTAGGAAGAACCAACATGGAGATTTATCATAGGAGAAAACGAATGGTAAATTCTACGCTTTAAACTTGTATGATCCAGGTCATGAAAACACGATAGGCGTAATAATTATAATTAGTTAACTCAACGCTCGTCAGACGTCAGCATTCAATACTGATGCTGAGGGACATATTAATTCATAGAGTCAAACAATACTGATGCTGAGGGACATATTAAATTCATACCGAGGCAAAAAAAAAAATCTACCAGAGTGTAAAGGCATCAGTAGTGACTGGGTAAAGTAATGCTCATGGTGACTTGTTCTTCTGCTCCAATATCCGAAAAATCAAACAATTTTTGACAGCATTTATGCCGTTTATTTCCCATCGAATTTAATTACATTACTTCCGATCAAACTATCATTTATAGTTCACGTAAGTTTTCGGGATGTGAAAACAGTTAGAATTTATAGCAGCTTTTCTCTGAACACATTCTTATTGATCTTCGTCCACAACAAGAACGGATGATCAAAAGGGAACAGTGTATTTGAGATGTGTCCTAACTCCACCATCGAAGTTGGAGGAAATTATGTTATTCATCCGTGTGTGTGTGTGTGTGTCAGTCTGTCTCTACAAGAATTCAAGAAGTTGCTATCGTATTCCAGTGAAATCTGGTGGATACCTGAGCACTGAGTCAAGGAAGAGTTGCTTAGACTTCGAGGTGAATCCGGATCCGGATGCATAAATTAATCATAATTTTAATGGCGTTTGCGGAGGTATGCCATCGCTGAATTTGTTCAACCAGGCAGACTGAGACGTAGAAATAATTACCGCCATCAACGGCGTTGAACGAAGGTTCATTTATAATATACAGTATAGACTGCACTGGGGGAGGAAGTATACCTTCTCTGGCATTGTTTAACCAAGCACACTAAGACCGTAGAATTAATGACCTTCGCCAACAACGTAGGACATAGCTTCGTTTATAACTGAAAGCCTTTTTTAATGTATCCGACTCTCTGCACAGACTTTTACGGCCTGTTCTCAAGGCCCAGTAGTCCTCCTACATCCCACATACCTCCACATGTCACTACTTCGACGCTCACACCGTCCATATTGAATACATGCTCGGGGTCTCTCATACAGGACTGGAATATTGGTATTAGCAGGGATATTTTTACGACATAAACGGCGGGTCTTCAGGTAGATCAGTAAAGCCTGCTTTAATGAAAGTTAAATCCTTAACCTGTTCCCTGCCCCAGCTGGGATTTGAACCTGAGTCCATTATAAAGGGATGATAGAGGATAAAAGGGGAGAAAGGGAGAAAAAGAGACGAAAGAAGTGGCTGAGTGAAAAATAAACTATGAAAGGAGGTAGGGAATATTTTACGTAGGGAAGGAGAAGCACAGGGATGGAGGAGGGAGGCAGGGAGAGGCATAAAGAAGGAAGGAGTGAAATGAGAGAGGGAGGAGTCTCTTTGATAACGCATACGTGTGTTTTATTGATTCACACGTCCTTCTTCGTTATTATGTGGATACAGAGAGAGAGAGAGAGAGAGAGAGAGAATCCTTTGATAACGGGCACGCATGTTATTAATTCAAAGGCCCGTCCCTCGTTACCAACAGGAATTTAATCCACCCAGCCATCACAGAAGCCTCGTACTCAGGGCTTCAGGTCTCATAACGCCCTCCAAATGACGAGTTTTCCCGAGATGAGGCAACATTCGGGAACGCATATCGCCGCGGGTTATGGCATGCAGTACAAGACGGGATATGGCTGGGGGGGCTATGATACGCCTCTTTCGCTCTACAGGACCCGGGTTTTATCTTACGTACACAGAGCCATGACCACTGAAACTGTCTGGTAATGACTTATACTCTACTGCCTAAGGAGTCCACGTTGTACTGCATCTAGTTTCCATTTCTCATTTGTTCTCTCTCACTCTAATTTACCACATTTTCTCCTGTTAAATTACGGGGAAAAAACTCGTACGAAGACCCTCTACTACACGAACGTATAGGGGGATGAGAGAGAAACGAACTATGAAAATCAATACGTTCACCTTCATCATAAGCCTAGAGTATTAAGTACGAAAAATAACATGCTCCAAAGGTGGCCTAGTCGCAAGGATAGTGTCCGGAAGCGGTGGTGTGCCTGGGAAAATAAGGAGAGAGGGAAATAGTGGCACTAACTCCTTGAAAATCATTAGGCTGGACATTTACCGATCGAATGTTATGTGTGTAAATGCTGTTCAACCTCCAGAGATTTGATGGACTGAACTGATAAATACTGGTTCTGGACAATAGGTTCTAAACGGATTGATAGACAGATAGAGATATATAGACAAACAGATGGAATTTCAGAAGTTCCTTTTCCAGCACTAAGGATTCAGGATATGCCCATCAAATATGCTTTCATCATACTGGGAGGCCGCGTGTGTGTGTGTGTGTGTGTGTGTGTGTGTGTGTGTGTGTGTGTGTGTGTGTGTGTGTGTGTGTGTGTGTGTGTGTGTGTGTGTGTGTGTGTGTGTGTGTGTGTGTGTGTGTGTGTGTGTGTGCAAGCCTTACCGGTACTTTAACGTGTGTGAAGGACTACAACTACAGGTGGATTGGCTTCTGAGGAACAAAGACTACACACTGAAAAGCAGCGGGAGTGTAGGTGGAGCTGGGGAGAGTAAGGTGATCATCTGAACCTTGAAAAAATCGATTGGCTTCACTTCTACTGTAAATCTGTTTTGTGTGTGTAAAATAGCACAACAAAAGGTGGCTAAGTTCCCGAAATATGGCTTCTATATGCTGTGATGCGTTGGCCTGGGGAAGGGGTAGAGGCGGAGAGAGGGAGATTGTGGAAGCAGATGAGATGGGAGGGAGGGGTTGAGGGGATTATTTAGGCTTATTCTGATGTATGGAAATGATAGGCGTTTGATCAAAGTAGGGTTGACTTTGAGATGCTGTATTTTCTGACGCACTGTTATCAAGGCGGATGCTCTGTCCCAGTCAAACACTACTCCATTCAGCATCAATTCTTTCATATCTTTTATTTTTTAATACGAAACTACATATAAAACTGGTAGCTCAGTAACCATTACACCCCAAACTGACATCCATCCATCCATCCGTCCTCCCCCCCCTCTCTCTCTCTCTCTCACACACACACACACACACACACACACACCACTCCCCCCACCCACACACTACCCCCCCACAAACACAAACAAGTTAAAATAATGCATACGAATTCCACCTTTTCTCGCGGCGACAAGAGAGGATGAAGAAAAAAGGCAAATATGACTAGAAACGAACCACTGTATGCGTAAGACCACAGCCTGGAGGGGAAGAAGCGCTGGTCCTCTATGAATATGGTAAGAGGGTGATCCTGAGGGAGGCTAAAGGACTCTTAGCGGAGGAAAAAAAAAAAAAAAAAGGGGGGGGATCTCGAGTGGAATGAAGAAGCCTTGGGTACGTGTGACTGTGGGGGAGGAAGGAGTGGCAAGGAGTACCACTATTGACAGAATGGGCAAAGATGAAGTCTTAATATTAACGACTTAAATTGCCTTCTCCGTCTAGAATGCTGGGTTGTTACAAGACAATACAAGAACATAAAACCCGTCGGGAAAAAGTGCTAAGGAATTAATGGTGTCGTAATATGGTCGAAGTCTGAGATTCTGACACTGACCTACCTGAAATTTGCTGCAAAAAGACAAAAATCATCAAGAAAAGGTGGGTGAAAGAATGATCTGTCTCTGTATTACACCGTACAAGGTCCCATAAGATGGGAGCAAGAGCCAGAATTAACCCATTCCCATGCTGGCTAAGTAGAAAAAGGAAAGCTGGGTCTGGAGCAAAAGTGATGCATGTGAAAGTTGAAGTGATGTACTGGCTATGGTTAGTGTGTGTAACGACTTTACTAATAAGCTATGGGTTCAAGGAAATAAATAACAAAGCTTTATTTTACCACTCCATGCACTATGACTCATTATTATTTAAATAAAATTGCTTGGAGCTTTTTACAAGATCCCAGGTTATGAAACGATTAATGTGTGTGTATATATATATATATATATATATATATATATATATATATATATATATATATATACATATATATATATATATATACATATATATATATATATATATATATATATATATATATATATATATATATATATATACACTGTACAGTATATATATATATATATATATATATATATATATATATATATATATATCTATATATATTGTTACATAGCCTAAGATTTCATCATCCTTTGTATAATTCTAACGTACAGTATGCTGCATGTTTGATCACGATTCGCCTCGTGGCTTCCATAGTGCGTGTTCTACCTCACTCCCCCCTTCCCCCCCTTATAGTAGAGTAAGTCGTTCTTTCTGTTGTTCAGAGCAGGAATGTCAACTCTGTCCCCTATGGCTTCATTTGCGCGTCCTTCTTACAAGTTGTATCAAGCTCTGCTGGCCCCTATATAATGAGCTCAGTCTCTGCATTAATTGCCACTTAGATCTACTCATTTTGTTCACATCTCTGTCCTCCCCTGTACAGTTGTTATAATTTTTGTGAGTGCTCAGGAAGTCTCCAACCATCTAGCTGCTGTGTAATTTGGGTATAAGTGCTATTACATTTTTTCTTGTACTGTATAACATAAGGTGTTAATTCGTAGGCCTGGTGAGGTTTTTGTGATTAATGTAAAGTTTTTAGCCAGTAGTAATAATATTTTGTATCTGTAATAATATATCTTGCTTTAACTGAGCATTATCCGGTGTCTCATTTTATCAGGGCTGACTTAGATAAATTTACACAATTGCTAATTTCGTGTTAATAGAGGCTATTGCAGTTAACCATATATTTAACCTGTATTTTGCCATTATATTATCCTTATGAGTCCTGAATGTTTAGTTGTTAGTTTGAGCATTAAACTTTAACTTGTAATTTTACCTAACTCTTTTGTTTTGAACCTGAAACTTTGCGGGACAGTAGTGATTTTTAGTATTCTCACTTGAAGTGTTCATTATTAGTCTCTGTTCCGTAACATAAATTTGGCGACCTCTTATCAGGATATTCAGGATATTATCATAAGGATATTGCTTGATATTTTGTGACTGTGATTTATTCATGATGTCTACTATTACTACGCTTGATGAAGCCAAAGATTTTTTGTCAAATGTGCAAACAGTGTGTGATGTAGAAAACAGAACAAAGAATGAACTTAAGCTTGTTGCTCAACAATTGGGAATTGTTGTTCGCTCTCATCATTCTAAAGATCAAATTGCTGACATGATTAATGAAAGCTTGTTTAATGTAACTCCTCCACATGAGCAAACGCAGATTGAATTAGCTAAGTTACAGCTAGCCCTGCAGGAGGCCCGTGCTAAGGAGGCTGAGGCACAAGTTGAACTTGCTAGGATTCAGGCAGACCATGAGTATCGCATGAAACAATGTGGAACTGGATCATCTAGCTCTGATGATTTTGATGTGGCTAAAAATGTTAAACTTGTCCCTCCTTTTAATGAATCTGATTTAACAAAGTATTTTCAGTTGTTTGAGAGGGTAGCCACAGGTTTTAATTGGCCCAAAAAGTATTGGCCAGTACTCCTTCAAACTGTTCTCACCGGTAAAGCTCAAGTAACTTATGCATCTTTGCCTCAGGATCAATCTGATAATTATGATGTAGTTAAGAGCTTGATTCTTAAGGCCTATGAGCTTGTTCCTGAAGCCTATAGAGTAAAATTTAGGACAACTTACAAGCAAGATAAGCAATCCCATGTTGAGTATGCAAAAATCAAAGAAGATCTGTTGGAGCAGTGGTCTATTCTAAGAATGTGGATTCTGATTTTGGTAAATTTAAGCAGATGATTTTGCTGGAGGACTTCAAAAGGTGTATTAATAATGATGTAAGCCTATATCTTGATGAGAAAAGAATAGATAATTTATCTGATGCTGCAGTTTTAGCTGATGAATATGTTCTCACTCACAAGAGATATTCTAAAGAAAAAAGGAAAGCTGAGAGTAAGTACGTTGCCTCCAATCAGAGTACAGGTAACAGGAAAGAGAATAAAGATGATGTTTCTCAGGAAGCAAATACCAGCTTCACCTCTAGATTTCAGAATAGTAAATGTACTTATTGTAGTAAGCTTGGTCATACTACGGAGAAATGTTTCAGGAGACAGCGTGATGTGAACAAAAAGGAGTCTTTAAATATTCAGTCAATTGGTCTAGTGTCCACCCTTGAGTGTTCCCTGAATTCTTTAACTGAGTTAACTGAACCTGCTTTGAGGGGTAAATTAAATTCTCATGATGAAGCTCCTCTTTTGAGCAGTAACGTGGGTGACACTCTCAAGAGTTCATGTGCTAATTTCCTGTCTGATGGTTTTGTCAGTTCTCTGGAGAGTAATGACAGGAAATCAGTTAAAATATATCGTGATACAGGTGCTTGCCAATCCCTTATGCTGACCAGTGTTCTAGGCTCTAATGTTAATTCCTCTGATGAAACTGTAATCTTACAAGGTGTAGGGAATAATTACTTCTCTGTCCCTCTGTGCAAAGTGAATTTAGAGTCTGGTTTTGTTAATGGTTCCGTTATGGTTGGGTTGGTTGAGACACTCCCAATGTCAGGTGTAACTTTCTTACTTGGAAATGATATTGGTGGAAGTCAAGTGTGTCCAGCTCCTCAGTTGTCTAGTGAACCAGTGACTGCGACCCAGGATTGTGATGTCCCTGATGTGTTCTCTGCATGTGCTGTCACTAGGGCTAAGTCTAAAGTTACTGGTGACTTAGAGGATAATGATGATGATGATGATGTTATCCTTGCTGACACTTTTCTTGCTACTTTGGACCACTCACCAGATGAGGCAGTACCCCGTAGTGTTGATAATTGTCTCGTCAAGAGCTGGTTGAGTTGCAGGTTGCTGACGCTAAGTTGAAAGGTCTAGCTAACTCTGCTTGCAGTGAGGAAGAGTCAGCTGGTGCTTCTACTTGTTATTATATAAAGTCAGGAGTACTTATGAGAAAGTGGAGACCCCCAACAGCATCAGCCGACTGTGAATGGGAGGTTGTACATCAAGTTGTCATCCCTCGTGTTTGTAGGCAGGATATCATTAGAGTGGCTCATGATTCCAGTTTGGCAGGACACCTTGGAGTGAGGAAGACTGCGGCACGCATTCTGAAACACTTCTACTGGCCAGGTATCTTCAGAGATATTTCCTGGTATTGTAGGTCTTGTCACACCTGTCAAGTTGTGGGGAAGTGTAATCAGACCGAAAAGGTTGCACCTCTAGTTCCCATTCCTCCTTTTGAGGCGCCATTCACCTGTGTGTTGGTGGATATTGTGGGCCCTCTTCCTAAGACTTCTTCAGGATTTTCTTATGTGTTGACCCTGATTGATATGGCTACTCGTTATCCTGAAGCCATTCCACTTAGAAATATCTCAGCAAAGAACGTGCTAGGGTTCTTCACAAAGTTTGGTCTGCCCAAGGAGGTACGGTCAGACCGGGGAAGTAATTTCATGTCAAATGTTTTCAAGCAGTCTCTGAAAGAGTTGGGCATCACCCAGATCACGGCTTCAGCTTACCATCCCCAGACCCAAGGAGCGTTGGAGAGATATCATCAAACACTCAAATCGATGCTCAAGAAATACTATTTGGAACATCAGAAAGACTGGGATAAAGGTCTTCCATTCGTTGTATTTGCCGCAAGAGAATCTCCAAATGAATCACTGGGCTTCTCACCTTTTGAACTACTGTTTGGCCATGAAGTAAGAGGACCCTTGTTACTCAAGGAATGCTGGCTGTCGGAGGAAGATGACGTCAACCTGCTGGAGTATGTGATGAAGTTCAAAGAACGGCTGTCCACTGCTTTACAGCTGGCAAGAGAGAATTTAGGAGCTGCTCAGGAGAAGATGAAGACTTGGTATAATAAGAAGTCCAGGTTACGTCACTTTCAGCCAGGAGATCAGGTTTTGATTCTGCTACCGGTGCATGGGCAACCTCTTCAAGCCAAGTTTAGTGGTCCTTATTTCGTGGAGAAGAAACTCAGTGATGTCAACTATGTCATCGCCACACCAGATCGTAGAAAGAACAAGCAACTTTGTCACATCAACATGCTAAAGTTATATCACAGGCGGGACGAAAATAACCAAGTCTGCACTGTAGCTGTTCCACCCGAGTCTGCAAGTGAAGTTCTCCCATGCAGCATGAGCCTGAGTGATAGTTTGGGGAAGAATCCTGATATCATGAATGATCTCCAGACTAAGTTTTCTCATCTAGCTCCCAAGGAAAGGCAGGAGTTTTCGGCATTACTGCAGAAGTACCCGCAAGTGTTCCGTGCCACTCCAGGAAGAACCACTGTGTTGATGCATGATGTCGATGTTGGAGACGCAAAGCCAATTAAACTGCCTCCTTACCGTGTGAACCCAGTGAAAGTTCCTCTCATCCAGAAGGAGCTTGGCTACCTGTTGGACCACAAGATGATTGAGCCCTGTCAGAGCGAGTGGAGTTCTCCTGTCACTCTAGTCCCTAAGCCAGGTGGGTCACAGCGGCTTTGCATTGACTACAGACGTGTTAATCAGATAACCAAAACAGACACTTACCCTCTCCCTCGTGTGGAAGATTACATAGACAAGATCGGAAAGGCTAGGTACATAAGTAAGTTTGATTTGTTAAAGGGATACTTGCAAGTACCTATGACTGAACGTGCTAGGGAGATCTCATGTTTTGTAACACTAGGAAAGACTTTTGCATGTTCTGTAATGCCGTATGGTATGAAGAATGCACCAGCCACATTTCAGAAGTTCATGAATGTTGTAACAGAGGGTTTGGCAGGGTGTGTTGTTTATATTGATGATGTATTAATCTTCAGTGACAACTGGAAAGATCACCTATGCCATGTCAGTAAATTTCTTGGGCGTTTGGTTCAGGCTAATCTTGTAGCTAATTTATCAAAGTGTGAGTTTGGTCAGGCTAAAGTTCAGTACCTTGGGTACGTAATTGGTGATGGACATGTTGCACCACCAGGAGCTAAGGTTCAGGTTATAAGTGATCTTCCCAGACCTAAAAGTAGGAAAGAGCTACAAAGATTTTTGGGAATGGTAGGTTATTACAGGAGATTTGTTCTTAACTTTTCAATTCTTGTATCACCACTTACAGACCTACTGAAAAAGGGAGTTAAACTTGTCTGGACTAATAACTGTGAATCCTCTTTCAGCAAACTTAAAGCTATCCTATTAAGTCAGCCAGTGCTCACTACTCCAAATTTTGCTAAGCCTTTTAAGATGGCTGTTGGCGCAAGTGATACAGGAGCTGGGGCTGTTTTGCTGCAAGAGGATGATCAGGGTATTGAACACCCTGTATCTTACTACAGTAAGAAGTTCACTCCACCTCAAAAGAACTACTCAACTATTGAGAAAGAGCTTTTGGCCTTGATTTTGGGTTTACAGCATTTTTCATTTTATTTGTGTTCTGGTTTTGACCCCATAGTCATTTATACCGATCATAACCCACTGAAATTCCTTAGTAAGTTTAAAGATAAAAATCAGAGATTGACAAGATGGAGTCTACTTCTTCAGGAGTATTCATTAGACATACAATATGTCAAGGGGAAAGAAAATGTTATTGCAGATTGCTTATCTAGACTTTAGACAGATTGTTTTAGAGCAATAAGAAATTTCCTTTGTAAATTTCTTTTTCTTTGTGGGGAGGTGTTACATAGCCTAAGATTTCATCATCCTTTGTATAAATCAAACGTACAGTATGCTGCATGTTTGATCACGATTCGCCTCGTGGCTTCCATAGTGCGTGTTCTACCTCACTCCCCCCTTCCCCCCCTTATAGTAGAGTAAGTCGTTCTTTCTGTTGTTCAGAGCAGGAGTGTCAACTCTTTGTCCCCTATGGCTTCATTTGTGCGTCCTTCTTACAAGTTGTATCAAGCTCTGCCGGCCCCTATATAATGAGCTCAGTCTTTGCATTAATTGCCACTTAGATCTACTCCTCATTTTGTTCACATCTCTGTCCTCCCCTGTACAGTTGTTATTATTTTTGTGAGTGCTCAGGAAGTCTTCAACCATCTAGCTGCTGTGTAATTTGGGTATAAGTGCTATTACATTTTTTCTTGTACTGTATAGCATAAGGTGTTAATTCGTAGGCCTGGTGAGGTTTTTGTGATTAATGTAAAGTTCTTAGCCAGTAGTAATAATATTTTGTATCTGTAATAATATATCTTGCTTTAACTGAGCATTATCCGGTGTCTCATTTTATCAGGGCTGACTTAGATAAATTTACACAATTGCTAATTTCGTGTTAATAGAGGCTATTGCAGTTAACCATATATTTAACCTGTTTTTTGCCATTACATTATCCTTATGAATCCTGAATGTTTAGTTGTTAGTTTGAGCATTAAACTTTAACTTGTAATTTTACCTAACTCTTTTGTTTTGAACCTGGAACTTTGCAGGACAGTAGTGATTTTTAGTATTCTCACTTGAAGTGTTCATTATTAGTCTCTGTTCCGTAACAAAATATATATATATATATATATATATATATATATATATATATATATATATATATACCGAGATGAGCAGGAAATGTATGTGGGAAAACTGGCTTCTATAATAGACAGTGCCCAGGAGCAAAACATCTGTGTATTGGGGGATTTTAATGCTGCTCCTGGTACAAACGTTTTCAGTGACATTCAGCAAATGTGTAATGACCGTGACATGGTGTTTGCCGATGTGAGGGGACTCCCACCCACGAGTTTTACTCATGTCAACCAGGGGTTCCTCTCTCGCACATGGCTAGATAATGTAGTGTTATCACCGTGTCTGAACAATGTGATGGAGGAGTGCACAATTCTGTACAATAGTGTTGCCTCGGATCATTTTCCTCTCTTAGTGGGTCTAAAGATAGATGGGCTTCCTACCCAGACAAAGGGAAGGCAAGCTAGCATGTCTAAAATTAAGTGGGACTTTGATGATATAAGAAAAAGAAAGGAGTATGTTCGGGTGGTGACAGAGTTGCTGAGAGGCATTGCCATAGATCCTGTCGGGGCATGCTGCTTCCAGAATATCTGTCAGGATGGTGGGCACCATGACACAATAGACAGGCTGCATCAGGCGTTGATAGAGTGCATGATGCGTGCTGGTGAGACTGTGTTTGGCACATGCAGGATGAGATGGAGGCCTGTTCCGGGCTGGAATGAATTTGTGCAGGAGGCACACAGTACTGCAAGGGAGTCCTTCCTGGAGTGGAATGCCAATGGGGGTCCACGCTGGGGTCCTCTGGCAGAAGGGATGAGATGCACCAGGGCCAGATTCAAACTCTGTCTGAGGTGGTGCAGGGTGCATGAGCAGGAGCTGAGAGCACAGTCACTGGGGGAGAAGCTGGCTGCTGGGGACTCCACTGGCCTCTGGCGCGGCCTGCGAGCTGTGAACCCCGACTTGCCAACGCTGCCCCTACGTGTGGACCAGGCTGTGGGGGGGAAGGACATCACCGCAATGTGGGGTGAACACTTCAAGGGTATCCTGAACTGTGTGAGGGACGATGGCAGCGAGGGTGCTCTATGGCGTGAGATGCGTGAAGTAACGCTGGAGGACTTCCGCAGTGTGGACCACAGGGAAATGAAGATTTTACAGGGGCTCTCTAATAGTGAGGCTCTGGGTGTGGATGGACTCCCTTCTGGTGCTTACAAGTATGCACCTCCTGGCCTCATCTCGTGGCTCTGCCTCTTTGCTAATTCCTGCATCTGCCACCAGTACATACCCCGACAGGTCTTGGCTGTACTAATAGTGCCCTTGTTAAAGAGTAAGGTAAAGGACCCTGCTAGATCAAGCAATTATAGACCAATAGCCATTGCAACTGCTCTGTCAAAGGTAATTGAGAAGACAGTGCTACAACACTTGGAAGCCTACCTGTATAATTTAGATAACCAGTTTAACTATAAGAAGGGGCACGGCACAGAGATGTGTGTGTGGTCATTGAAGAATATCATTCAGTGCTACACTTCCAGGGGTTCACCTGTCTATTTATGTTTCCTTGATGCAAGTAAGGCTTTTGATAGGGTGAATTACTGGAAGCTTTTCAATAAACTTCTCATAAGGGGACCACCAGGGCACTTGGTCAAATTGTTACTGTACTGGTATACTACACAGGAATTTGCTGTAAAATGGGGAGGTGCCACCTCACTGCCCTTCAATTCAACCAATGGTATTCGACAGGGAGGGATACTGTCTCCCTACCTATACAATGTGTACACAGACGATCTCAGTGCTGCCCTTCGTGATACAGGGACTGGATGTTACATACATGATAAGTGCATTAATTCACTGAGCTATGCTGATGATATGGTACTGTTGGCACCTACACTGGATGCACTGCAGGGTCTCATTGGTGTGTGTGAGGTGTATGCTGCCAACCATGATATTATCTATAACACCACTAAGACAAGAGTGCATGGTAGTACCACCGGCACGCTCTAAGGTGAATTACCAGACATCAGCCAGGCTCAATGGGTGTGCGCTTGAATTTGTGGATAGATTCACATACTTAGGCCATGTCATCAATAAGGAAATGACTGATGATGATGATATGATGAAGCAAAAGGCTAAACTAACAGTCATTGGTAATATGCTGCTGAGGAGATTCTCCTTCTGCAGTTTGGAGGCGAAGTTGGAATTATTCAGGAGCCACTGCTACTCACTCTACTGCAATTCGCTGTGGTCGCGGTACAAGGTGGCCTCCCTGAAGAGTCTCAGGGTTTGTCACAACAACATCCTTAAGAGGCTTCTGGAGCTGCCAAGATGGACTAGTTCATCCCAGGCATTCACCGTGCATGGCATGAACAATCTTGATGTGCTCCGCCGACACTCCGCATACAGAATGAGGAGTAGGGTGGAGCAATCTGACAACTACATCATCACTTCAATCAGACACAGCTCTGCCTATGTGTGTGGATCTATACCACGTGAATGGATGAAGCTACTGTTTACGTAGCAGGTATAATACTTTGTATATTGCTATACATGTTCCTTTTTTAATCTTTGTATATACTGCTGAGCGAAATAAAAGTTATTATTATTATATATATATATATATATATATATATATATATATATATATATACATATATATATATATATATATATATATATATATATATATACACATACATACACTATGTAATCCCTCTAATATCCGAACGCCCAATATCCGAACATCCCCACTAACCGGACATAATCATCCTGGGATCCAATATTCCTAAAATGGGCCAAACCCCCCCCCCCAAAGAAAAAAAAAATCTGACTTTTTTCCCACCCGTAATTTGAAATTGCCGCCTGGCGCCGAACAGCTGTTACACCATGGTCTCTTCACCCCTTCCTTCCTCCCCCCGCCCCCGGCCCCGGTCAGGGTTGCCAGTTGGTATTTTTCATTACCAAGTGTGGGCCAATTTGGTAATGAAAAATTCGTTTGGTAATGAATCAGAATAATGCATTACCAAATGGATTTTTCACATGTATGAGGATACACAGGATGGGGATGGTGGATTGTTTGCTCTCTCTGATTAATCTGCTACCCTACATAGCGTGAAAATAATCAACATGGTGTTAATTATAAGGAGAGTGATTACATGTATTTCCACTTGTATATAAAATTAGTGAAGAATAAATGCTAGCTTTATGAATTTGGTAATGAAAAGTTAAATTTGGTAATGAAAATTGAGGAGATTGGTAATGTGGCAACGGCCACATTACCAATCTCCTCAACTGGCAACTCTGTTACCCCGCCATCATCAACAGTCACAGCATAACTCCGATCGAAAGCAGATGCTCATAGCAGTGCAAGCCACATGTGCTTGTTTTTTGTGAATGAACAGTGAATAAACTGCAATACCTCGACACTAGAACACGCAGGAATTTACAGTGTTGTGCAGTGTTAAGAAATTAGAATTTAGAGTGCAGAGGATTAACTGTGGACTGCAAACTGGCGGTCCAAACCAGTCCAGGAGCCAGGACTTGTAAGTACCCAGAACGTTTAATATTGTAGAAACTCACCTCTAAAACCTCATTTTATGGTTCTTTTGCATTTATTTCAGTCTTTTATGTCCCTTATTGGTGTGATTTGGGTCTTAAATAGGTGCTATGCATGTCCAGAGGGAGTTGTATAGGTGTTTCTCTGAGTTAGGGTCCATAAGTACAAGTCC
>NC_136977.1:54738503-54816003 GCF_032717465.1 Coenobita brevimanus
GAGTGCAGCGTAATATACACCCCCATAACATTGTGTGTGTGTGTGTGTGTGTGTGTGTGTGTGTGTGTGTGTGTGTGTGTGTGTGTGTGTGTGTGTGTGCTCTGATCTTTGACATTCATAATTGACAGGGTTCTTAGGCTTACATGGGAGACGTTACACAACGCAACTTTCCATCCATCCCTTTCATTCTCTCTCTCTCTCTCTCTCTCTCTCTCTCTCTCCTCGTTACTTTACTACGTTCCTTTCTTTTCTTTTCTTTCCTTCCTTCTCTCGTTAATATCTTTTCTTTACTCTTCTCATCTTTCTTCTCATTTTTATCCTTCGATTTATTTTTGTAACGCTATGTCCGTCAGTCTCCTTTACACTTCATTTCCTGACTTCCTTCTTCCCAATTTTCGTATCTGTTCTTCCTTTCCTGGTTTTTCTTTCTTTCCTATTTCCTTCCCATCTTTCCTTTTCACGTCTTCGTTCTTTCAATCGTCCCCGTTTGTCTTTTATTATTTTTTTTACCCATCTCTTATTTGCATTTCTTGGTATCTTCTTTTTCTCTTGTTTAACCCTCTTCTTTCACCCTTCTAACCCCACCTTTCTTCTCCACTCCGGGGGATCTGGTAGTACACTGGTTAGCACATCCAGCTCGCAACTACAAGAACCCGAGTTTGATTCTTGGGCAGGTCAGACTGATGGACAATGAATGTTTCCCCTTGTCCCTGTTCAACTAGAAGTACAACAGACCACTTCCAAATTGTGAACTACAGGTTCAAAATATCCACACTATTAATTTTCGTATTATAACCACAAATTGCGTTTAAAATAGAAACATATCTTGTGAAAACAGCTTCAACGTAATATAAACTGCTTGCTGAACAACGCTACTCTTCCATTTTGCCGTAAACAAGGAAAGGACTATCGAGGAACGTCCATCTTTTCACTATTGAGAGATTGCTCATTATTTTCCTTATTTACGGGGAAATCGAAGGATAGTATTGTTCACAACGTACTTGATATTATGTTAAAACTCATTTCACACGATATCTTTTTTATAACACGACTTATGGTGATATTACGAAATTGATCAATACCGATATTTTCAACTTCCTTGTGGCCCAAAACTCTCAAATGGCCAACTGGAGACCTGAAAGTAAACCGACTACTGTGTATCGTGCTCAAGGGGAAGACTGGGACTTGGAATAATCTGTCTGCCTTGATGACCACTGTCAGTCGATAGGCATATTCTCTCTCTCTCTCCATCTTACCTACCCATTTTCTTCTCTCTTTCCACACTGTCTTCTACTTCCATTTCTCTCTTCATCCCAACTTAACCCCACACTCCCTTTCCTCCTCCTACCTACCTTCTATTTCTCTACATTCCTCCCCTCCTACCAGCCACTGTCGTAACCTCCTCCTTCCGAACCCCCATCCATTTGCCTCCGTCCCTTCCATCCTACCCACCAGTAAACTTTCTTTCTCCCACTCTTTCCACATCCCTTCGTCCCTCTCATCCTTAGCACTAACTCCCCTTCCTCCATCCGCTCTTCCCTCCTAGTCCTTTCCACCTCCTTCCGTCCTTTCCTCCACAATCTCTTCCATCATCCTAACTTCCTCCCTTCCCCCTCCCTCCTTTCCTCCCTCTCTCCATGGTGTACTGGCGAGGGGTAGGCAAACAAGGTGAAAGAGGGAGAGACACCTGGCACTTGGCGAGGCTTGAGAAGGCCTTCCCTAGAACTGCCGACACAAAGGTAAACACGACCGACTGGGAAGGTGTGTGTGTGTGTGTGTGTGTGTGTGTGTGTGTGTGTGTGTGTGTGTGTGTGTGTGTGTGTGTGAGAGAGAGAGAGAGAGAGAGAGAGAGAGAGAGAGAGACGAAAGGCCGGAAGAGGCAGGGTACAGTACTATCTAGCCAAAAGGACTGCAGTACATTACAGAACATGGGGGAGGAGGGTGATGAGGAGGGGATTGGAGGGGGGGTTGGGGGAGGGGATTGGAGGGGGTGTTAGGGGGAGGAAACTGGAGGGGGGGCAGGAGAAGGAGGTTTGGAGGAAAGGGAGGGGGGAGAGACAGTGCACACTTGGTGGTAGAAATCAGCATCATTTCAACCCTTTCAATCCGATTACGTATTATTTCAGCCAGTTAAAAAAAACATCTCAGATGAATAAAATCATCAGCAGAAAAGAATAAAAACTGTCATCGAGGTGAAGGGAAACACTTATATAAAGGTCAGAAAGATGGAAATTAGAGAAAAGGAAAAGGAAATAGTTTCACCATGTACTGTACAAAGCCAATCAATACTTGCCCATTTGGTTTGCCAATTCACACGATGACGTCTCTTATCTTTATTATTTTTTTTAATTCTATTATTATTATTATTATTATTACTATTATTATTATTATTACTACTACTACTACTACTGCTACCACTACTGGTAATACTAATATTCATTATTATAACTATTACCAGTATCATCATCATTATTATTATTATTATTATTATTATTATTATTACCATTAATAGTAGGAGTAGCAGTAGTAGTTGCAGAAGAATATGAAGAATAAGTAGTAGCAGTAGTGGTGGTAGTAGTAGTAGTAGCAGTGGCAGTAGTAGTACCGGTAACAGTAGTATCAGAGACCTTTATTCAGCTAGGAAATCCCTCTTATGGTGAACTGAAGGGATTAATGTGGGTCGAATGTAACCCCTCCAACAGGAAATCTCTCCCCCAAGCTGATACGGCCTAGAGACAACACGAATTCATAACATCCCCTGATCGTAAGGATTAACTTGCCATACTGGATTTACTCCTACTTGGCCTTTAGCGACATCGTTCTCTGTACTGAATGGTAAAAACTAAATCTTAATAAATAAAATAATGACAAAACAAGGGTCTCCCAATCCCCTGTCCACGTACTGTACATTAGTTTCTTCACTCCTTCCTTCGTAACACTCTCTGGTTTCTGTACCTCACTCTCTGATGAATTAAAATCGTCTGGCGTCAGCTACACGGAATACGAAAGGAAGCGACCATTAGAAAGTCAATGCTGCTAGAATTAATACTCGCAGGTTCTTGTAATTTACTCTCAGCTGAATAAAATTGTCTGGCGTTGCTGGAAGAAACCAGGACGACACGATGAGGGTTCACTCTGTCAATGTTAACCTTCTTTAAGCTTTTGTGACTCATTCCCAACAAAAAAATAATAATAACAGCAGTAATAGCAGTAGTAGTAGTAGTAGTAGTAGTAGTAGTAGTAATTATAATAACCTGATAAATATCTAGCGCGGCTCGGAATATGACCTTGGCCTTCACCTACTTTCACCAATTTCGAACCTGTAAGAGATTTTCAACCCTACTACACACCTGTAAAATTCTATGTTGATATCCTGGGCGGTTGCGAAGTTATCATGGAAACAGACACATAAACCTTGACCTACTTTCTCCGATTTCGAACTCGGAGATTTTCATCCCTACTACATAACTGTAAAATTTTGTTATAATATTTTGAGCTGTTGCGAAGTTATCATGCTAAAAGACACACAGACAAACTGAAAACAATACTCCAAGATTTTCATCCCTACTATACAACTGTAAAGTTTTGTGATGATATCTTGAGCGGTTGCGAAGTTATCGTGGTAACAGACACACAGATCTTGACCTACTTTCACCAATTTCGAACACGTGATCGATTTTTCCCCCTACTGCACACCTGTAAAGTTTTGTGATGACATATTGAGTGATTGCGAAGTTATCGTGCTAACACACACACACACACACAGACGCGCGCAAGCGCAAACTGAAAACAATACTAGCTTCGCTACCACGCGCGGGTAATGATACTAACAACAATAATAATATTAACTAGAGGACCCCCCAAAGGGAGAATCACACCAGCCACGAGTCTATACATGTCTGGCGCAGCTCGTAATATGACCTTGACCTTGACCTACCTTCACCAATTTGGAACTCGTAGATCTTCATCCCTGCTACACACCTGCAAAATTCTGTGATGATATCTTGAGCGGTTGCAAACTTATCGTGGTAAAAGACAGACAGACCTTGACTTACTTTCACCAATTTCGAACTTGTACGAGATTTTCATCCGTACTACTGTACACATCTGTAAAATTTTGTATTTATATCCTGAGCGGATGAGAAAGTTTCGTCACAGACCTCCTACTTTCACCAATTTCGAACTCATAGATTTTCATCCCTATTACACACCTGTAAAATTTTGCGATATCTTGAGCGGCTGTGAAGTAATCGTGGTAACAGAAACACAGACCTTGACCTACTTTCACCAATTTCGAACTCGTGATCGATTTTTTTCCCCCTAATATACACCTGTAAAATTTTGTGATAATATCTTGAGCGGCTGGGAAGTTTCCATGCTAACAAAAACACAGACAGACGGAAAGACGGACAAAAACAATGCCAGCGTCGCTATCGCGGCTGGTAATAATAACAATGATGATGATAATAATCATCATCATCATCATCATCATCATCATCATCATAACAATCTGGCTTCACTTGGAACAGAATGGCAGAGTTGTCCGGACTATGAGAGGCTTACTGTGTGGATATAATGGCATGCATATGAGTGAGGAAGGAACGACACAACTGAATATGAAGCAACACATAATTCATAACACATCTCTTGAACTGAATAATGTGATTACTTTGCCTGGGGAAAAGTTGGGGAAGCGAGAGGATAGGGACGGGAGTGAAGGGGAGACAGATGGTGGTACGGGGGGCAGAGGTGGAAGAGTGGAGAGTGGAGAAAGGTGAGCAGTGACAGTGAAGGGGGAGAGATGGAAAAGGGAAAGGTGGAGAGGAAGGAGTGAATGATGGTGTGAAGCGGGGGTAGGAGTGAAAAAGGGGAGAGATGAGAAAGGGGAGGGGGTTAAGGAGGGTGGGAGATGTAGGAGAGGGAGGGGTGAAGAGAGGGGAGGGGGAGAACAGGGGAAAGGAGAGAAGAGGGTGGAGGAGGGGAAGGGAGGATTTGCACTAATGACGTGAGGGCAACACAGGCCATTAATACCCTAATTACCGTAATCTTGATACAATAGGCACACACACACACACACACACACACACACACACACACACACACACACACACACACTGGTAATCCTGTAGGGCACTCACAATAACATGGTTGGAATTAAGTTCTCATGAATACGCGGCCCAAACTACCGTACCGTAACACAGCTGCAATATAACCCTGGTAAACGACCAATAATTTGTGAACCACCATCATCATCGTCATCATCATCATCATCATCAAGGAAAACGATTACTAGATTTTCTGAATTATCATCATCATTATCATCATCAACCCGACCCTTACTCTCATCACAATGTGGTGAGGCAGGACACAGAAACTGAGAAAGCATTAACGCAAGAGAAAAATCTACAGTATACCCAAAGAAGTAAGTTATACATTCATTCCCATACAACATAATACGAGACACAAATCTATATTTACATACAGTACGCATGCGGAGAGAAGGCAGTTTTGTTAGTTGATAATAAATACTTGTTGTTGATGTGTGAAGTGCATTTTGACAAAGGACATGAATTAACACTGACACAAGAAGAGTAAACGAAACAGTTCTAAAAGATACAAGGATGAAAGGAACGATGGATGGAAGATGCATGGACGGATGGATGGAAGATGCATGGACGGATGGATGGATGGATGGATGGAAGGAGGGATGGATGGAAGGATGCATGGATGGATGGATGGAAGATGGATGGATGGATAGAAGGAAGGATGCATGGATGGGAGGAGGATGAATGGATGGATGGACGGATGTAGGGAGGGAGGAAGGGAGGGAGGGAAGGAGGTTGGATGGATGATGGATGGTTGGAAAGAGGTTGGATGATGATGGATGGACGGAAGGAGGTCGGATGGTTGAATGGACGGAGATGATGAATGGACGGGAGGAGAATGAACTGGACGGAGGGAGAAGGGCTGAATGAAGGATGAAGCCAGGCAGTACAGATGAACAGACGGAGGGCGGGAGGATGCATGGATGGGCAGATGGTGGAGCGACAGGTGTGCTCTAATGGGGATGGAGTGAATAGGGCTTCGTGCTGTATTCACTCAGTTATTCAGTTAAGGCATTCATCACCAGTCTCGTGTCGGTGATGTCAATCTTTTCACTACAATGGCCATTTTATTACACTGTTCATTCTTGCCAACTCTGGACGATTTTACTCAATTCTGGTGAAGCCTCTTGCAAGGAAGGGTTTAGAAACGAATCCCCATTAAACTACTGCACTATGGTAAGTATTCTCGCTGGTTATGGAACTTCCCTAACACCTTTTCCTAAGCGATTTATTTGGTTTATTACACCTTACTGTTCCCTTCTGTTATATAAATCCCTCCAACATGACCATACTCTGCATAAATTAGGTACAAAAGGATATTAACCAGCCCTATCCATAAATAAATCGCTATGGAACAGGTGTTAGGGTTCCTTTAGTCGACATGATTACGAGTCTGTGATATAGAGGTGTCCCCAACGTTAATTATGTGTCAGGTATTAGGGTGGATAAAACTAATAACACATCCTCGTGCAGAAGGGGTTGTGTACGAGACAATCGAGACACTACCAAATTACGCACACCTTTCATCCCTTCAGAATGATTACGTTTTTTTCTACTCGTATTCACTTCCTGATACTTGGCACGATTTCATTTAGATCAGAAGAGAAATGACGGATGGAATAAAATGTAAACAACTGCATCTCCACTAAAACCCTTCCATAAAAAAAGGTGTCCCATAGGTTAACTAAAACTGTCTTGAGGGAGCAATAATAAAACACAAAGCGCCATCGAACTGAAAACCTTGAAAATTCACACACACACACACACACACACACACACACACACACACACACACACACACACGCCAGCGCAATACATTCCCAAACTAGGAGCTAACTAGATTAATGGCGTCTCCTCACAAGTTGCAGAGCCAGACGAAGTAGCTCATTTGTTCTGTTTCATTATCCTTCTGGCGGAGCTGGGAATAAATGGTGACTGAGAATATGAGGTAGGGGAAGAAAAACTACTCTCTCTCTCTCTCCCTCAGATCAGTTTCCCCTTCTTACTCCGTACCTCTTAATTATTCACCCTCCCCGTAGACGATTTTAGGCATCTTAAGAAGGACAGGTGGTTGTGAAAGGGTTAATTCAAGCTATATCCAGCCCCTCTAGTTTACGTCCCTCTGAATGAAATCGTCTGAACCTAGCAATGACTAAAATACTTCATCGGAGTAAAGTGGTGAGGTCAAGCGTCTTGTAAGTTGACTTTAAGGAAGAATATACATTAATTTAACCACTCTAGCCCCAAAACCGTCTCCTCAAGCTACTAAAACCGTCTGGTGCTGGAAAAATTAGACTGGATATCGTGGCAAAGGGGGTTTGGCTTCTTGCTACCACCAGACGATTTTATTCAGCTCCTGAGTGACTTTAGTTAGTGGCGTGTGATGCAGCCTTAATCAGCGCCTCCCAAAATAAAATCGCTGAATATAATCGTCTGGGGTAGTAGTATTATACCTTTCGATCCGATGACGCTAGTCATTCAACTTAGGACGGACCTCTAGCTGTCAAGGGGTTGCTGAAGCCTTTTTCTACCCTCCCCTCCCACGACTGAAATATTGCTCCTTGGCTGAAAAGACTCGTCTGTAGGTAGCAAGAACGAAATTAAGATGCCATCGGACTGAAAGGGTAAAAATGAAAAAATACATCATCGCAGTGGATGGTTAATTATAGCCAGTGGGCGTGGGTTACTGATCGGATTATACTGTACCACAGAACTCCGAGGTTATTATAAAAGCTTAAAGGTCCTAAGTGAATGGGAAGTAAATTATTAAAAAAAAAAAAAGTACTAAAGAGGAAGAAAATTAATCTTATTACTTTAATACAGCACAGGAATAGACCATTAACCCCTTCCCTAAGATAATACATTATTGTGGTTTATACTTGCTGCTATTAGACACTTTTGTTCAGATTAGGTGAGCCCCCTGGTGGTATGGAAGTTACTGAAGGATATATCTAATGTATCTAGGTAGAAAAGTCGCTCCTAAACTGAATAACAGTATGTGAAGGCTGTCAGACTAAAGACAACAAGGAGTACTAAGATTGCAACCCTCGCGACCAACAACTGGAGGCCTTATATATCACTTTGTCCTATGACTTCACCTTCTACAGTTTGCTCTTAAAATCGAATTACTTCAATCTTGCCTAATCTTTAACCCTTCCACCGACTTATGTTCAGATCAGATCATAACTGCTTCAGTTGACTTGCCCAGTGACCTCGGATCTTTTATTCTTCCCTGCAACCTTGACCTTTGAGTGTTTTCAAAATCGGACCTCTTTACTGTTGTTTTAAGCTGAGCCCTTCCACAAAGTTTACATAGGATACAAACTGTTTTGGTTGGCCTTGCCATGTGACTCTGATCTTTGACCTAATATTCTAAAAAAACAATAGGTCAACCTTCTGGGTGACCATCAACTCATCCACCAAGTCTGATCCAGATCAGATCAAAACTCTTTTCCCACACACAGATACACGGATAGAACTTTTTGAGACCTTGACCTTTGACTGTTCTCAAACCAATCCACTAAGTCACGTTAAGGTCGGACCAGAACTTTGTCAATCTGTTATCAATCACACACGCCGGTCGAAAACTGACCTTGTCTTGTGACCGTGACCTTTGATTGGTTTCTCTCAACACTGGATCGCTTCATTCTGGCCTTACTCTTCACGTTTATCCCAAGTTTGATCAATGCTGGATAAAACTGTTGATGAGATTGCTGGGTCAACATCTACCTTGCTCTTTGAACCTGCACTTTCACTTATTATCCTTAAAAACAATAGGTTCCTTATGGGCGGCCCCTCAACCTATCCACCAAGTTTGGTTAAAACAGGATAAAAATTGTCTGAGTTATTTTCTTCACGCATACACATACACACACAAACATACACACACACACACACACACACACATACACACACACACACACACACACACACATACACACACACACGCACACACACATACACACACACACACACACACACACACACACACACACACACACACACACACACACACAGCTCAAAACCTAACACCCGCTCTCACTTCACTAGTTCCGAGTTTTAACAAGACGTCCTCATACTACAACACCCTGCATAACAGCGGCAACCCCGAGACGTAGTGAGAGGAAGGGACAAAAGGCGCTATTCTATGCGGCCTTGGAAACCCTTTGGTGCCTTTTTTTTTATTTTTTTTTTATTTTACGTCGTGTCCCCCTTTTTCGATATGGGCTAAGGCGTTGCCCCTGGGTAGAGGACTTTGGTTTTGGAGCGTGTAGCATTTTATGACCGGATGCCTTTCCTGATGTCTACTAACAACCCTTGGGTGGACTCGAACCTCCGACCCCTCGGTCAGAGCACTCTATCCCACTGAGCCACGGCTGCTACAACCAGCTAGGCGACAGGAGAGTGCTACCTCTCCCGGTAAGGCAACTTACCCGGGCGCGGCGCCAACTCACGACTCTTCGGTCTCGAGTCAGGCGCTCCACCACTGAGCCGCCATGTCCCCAAGAATACAATTACAGTCCGTGGATACAGCAGTTTTCAAAATCGGCTATACTATTACGTATATTTTTCTTCTCGATCATGATCATGATCATCATCTTTCTACTTCATCATCATCATCATCATCTTTCTTCATCATCATCATCATCTTTCTTCTTCATCATCATCATTATCTTTCATCATCATCATCTTTATCTTTCTTCAACATTATCATCTTTTTCTTCTTCCCCAGCATAACATACCATAATACTCTCTTTTATGCTTTTTATATACTCGTATTCCTAATATCGACATACTCTACCTCAGTAACAGACCCAGTAAGACAGAATAAGGTGTTACAAAAAAAAGAAAAAAAATCACCGAGGAAGAGGCATTACAAAATCCCCGACGTCAACTAAAAACGTACATAATAAATCGCTGGGAAAGAGGCGTTAATTCCCGACACCAACTAGAAATGTATAAAATAAATCGCTGGGGAAAGAGGCGTTGCGAAATCCCCGGTCAACAAGAAATGTACAAAATAAATCGCTCAGAAAGAGGCACTGCGAAAATAAATCGCAGAGAAAGAGGCACTGCGAAATCCCCGAAGCCAACCAGAAATGTATAAAATAAATCGCTGAGAAAGAGGCATTGCGAAATCCCCCCAAGCCAGCTACTGTCGAAATCAAACCCAAAAAACTAACCATATTTGGCGCGATACAGTGGAAGAGAAAAATCCATCACTATTCTGCCGTCTGACGATTTCCTTCAGTTTAGGAGAAAATGCTAAACAGAAGGGGGTTAGACGGCGCCTTCAACCCTTTCACAGCCTGAAGACTCCTCTAGGCTGAGTAAAATCGTCTGGTTGCAGCAAGAATAACCAGAAAAACACATCATCTAGTGCGTTAACCCTCTGACTGTCGTGCGCTTCTCTAACTTAAAACCGTTTTGCGTTAGCTCGAATAAGCATCAAAATTCTTGGTCATCAGTAAAAATAATGATCATCGTGTAAGTTATTAACCTTTTCTAATGCTGTGATTTTCCCTAAGATGAAAAAAATCGTCTAATATTACCTGGAATTAATTACAAAGTTCGCATACCGTACAGCAGTTACTGCGTTGGAGGCACAGAGGGGAGTGGAGAAAGCTGGGAGAGGCCTGTGTCTTGCATTGGATTGCTGCAGGATGATGATGATGATGATGATGATGGTAGTGGTGGTGGTGACAGTGATGATGACGATGATGATAATGATGATGGTGGTGGTGGTGGTGGTAGTGATGATAATAATGATGATGATGATGATGATGGTAGTGATGGTGGTGACAGTGATGAAGATGATGATGGTGGTGACAATGATGATGATGATGATAATGACGGGTCATGTCGAAATCGGGTGTTCCGGATGTTAAAGATCTGGTGTCGGATGTCAGAAGTCGGGTGTCGAGTATGAAAAGTCGGGAGTCGGATGTCAAAAGTCGGGAGTCGGATGTCAAAAGTCGGGTGTCGGATGTCAAAAGTCGGGTGTCGGATGTCAAAAGTCGAGAGTCGGATGTCAAAAGTCGGGAGTCGGATGTCAAAAGTCGGGTGTCGGATGTCAAAAGTCGGGTGTCGGATGTCAAAAGTCGGGTGTCGGATGTCAAAAGTCGGGTGTCGGATGTCAAAAGTCGGGTGTCGGATGTCAAAAGTCGGGTGTCGGATATCAAAAGTCGGGTGTCGGATATCAAAAGTCGGGTGTCGGATGTCAACATTCGGGTGTCGGATACCAAAAGTCAGGTGTCGGATGCCAAGAGTCGAGAGTCGGATGTCAAATGTCGGGTGTTGGATATCAGGTGTGGGGGCGAAGCTTCGAGTACTAACAGGATGGGATTACAGGGGTTAGGGTGGTGAGGTGTGAGGAGGAGGAGGAGGAGAAAAGAGAAATGGAGGGAGTGGAGAGGAGAGATGAGGAGGGACTGGAGAGAGGAGAAGGATGGAATGGAGGAACGGAGGGTGTGATGAGAGGAAAAAAGAAAAGGAGAAAGAGGAGAGGAGAGGAGCAGAAGGAGTGGAGTGGAAAGGAGCAGAGAAGAGGAGGGAGTGGAGAGGAGAAGAAAAGACAAGAGGAAGGAGTGGGGAGGAGAGGAGCAGAGAAAAGGAGGGAGTGGAGAGGAGATGAACAGACAAAAAGAGAAAGTGGAGAAGAGAGGAGCACAGGGAGTGGAGAGGAGAAGAGCAGACATGAGGAGAAAGTGGAGAGGAGAGAAGCAGAGAAGAGGACGAAATGGAGAGGAAAAGAGGAGTGGGAGAAAGAGAAGAGAACGGAAAAAAAAAAAAGAATAACGGGGAAAGGAAAGTAAAGTTAGTATTGGGTGGAAATGAGGAGTGAAGATGAGATTATTGTGTGTATATATATATATATATATATATATATATATATATATATATATATATATATATATATATATATATATATATATATATATATATATATATATATATATAACTTGAAGACGAGGACAGAAGAGAAACGAGAAGAGATAGTACAGAGGAAAAGGAGGTTAAAACAGGAATCGGAGGGGTTAATCACAGACTTGATTAACCCCTTCAAAAATTTAATGCTGAATAAAATCGTCTGGTAGGAACTTAAATGAACAACAAGCCATTAGACTGAAGGGAATGACTACACTACGATGATGCATTTCCTTCTTTATTCTTGCTACCACCAGACGATTTTACTCAGCTGAGGGAGAGACAGGTGCATAGAGGGGGTCTGCTGGAGGCTATCTAACCCTTTCTCTCTAATGTCTCTCTGAAGTGGATGAGACAGGAAAATTAAAATACAAATGACGATCTCTGACTAAAGGGGCTGACAGAGAGAGAGAGAGAGAGAGAGAGAGAGAGAGAGACAGAGAGAGAGAGAGAGAGAGAGAGAGAGAGAGAGAGAGAGAGAGAGAGAGAGAGAGAGCAGATGAAAAGGCAGAAAGTGGAAAGGGAAGAGAATAAAGTGGACGAAAAAGGGAGAATAACAAAGGAAAGGAGAGAATGAAAGGGGGAAATACGCGAATGGGGAAAGGAAAAAAGGGAGAGGAGGAAAAAACGAGAACAAAAATGAAGGCAGAGAAACGGTTAAAAAAAAAATAAAAAAAAATGGCAGAGTAAAGCAGGGGAAAGACGACAGAGGTAAAGGAAAGAAACAGAGACAAGATAAACAAAAGATGAAAAGCGAGAAACGAGAAAAGAAACAAGGTACATGAGACGAAAGGGGGAAATGAAACGACAAGGAAGAGGAAGAAGAAAGAGGGAAATAAAAGGGAAAAGGAAAAATAGGAAAGGGGAAGGGGCAAGAGGAAGAAAGTGTAGAAGGGGAGGGAGGGAGAGATGTGAATGGGGAGAGATGAAAGGAAAAAGGAAGAAGAGGAGAGAGGAAAAGGAAGGCAGAAGTAGCACCAGGGAGAAAGGAGCACAAGATCGAGTGGATGTGTGTAGTACTTATGATTATACAGTATATTCAATTCCACTGAGGACACACGGGAAGGATGATACATGTATTGTGCTACGATAAAGTATTCCACTCTCACCAAATACGATACTACCCTCAGGCAACCCACAACCTTTTAGACTTTTCCAGTGTAATGGCTTTAGGGATCCTTGTGAAGTACTGCTGAGTTCTGTGGTTCTCTCTCTCTCTCTCTCTCTCTCTCTCTCTCTCTCTCTCTCTCTCTCTCTCTCTCTCTCTCCCCGACTTGGAAGACGACGCCTTCACGTGATGGCACCGATATATCCACGTGGTTCAACGGCCTAGTCATACAAACATTTGTTAACCATCTCCTTATTCTCTAAAAGGAGGATGCCAGACTGCGAAAAGAGCAACTTAAGCCTGCAGTCCACAGAGATCACACTCCGGGTGAGTCTGGGGACACAACAACAAAAACAAAAATAACAACATTCCCTCAGAAAAACTTATATCTTGTTAAACAAATGTATATCATTTTTTTTTAGAAGGTTTGTTATCTCAATTCGTTTTCCGTTTAGTGTTGCCCTCTTTCCCCCTCCTCCTCTCCCCTCTCTTCTTCCTTTCTCTTCAGTCTATTTCTCTTCCTCTTCGTTCATCAGATATAATTTTTTAAATATATATCGTCATTCTCTAATCCGTCAGGTTCTTCTTTTTCTTCCCCCCTCCCCCCCTCTCTCTCTCATCTCAGTGTTTTCTTACCGCTTTCTCAAGACAATTTTATTCACCTCAGGAGAGACTTAATTCCTTCCCTACCAGAGTGTTCTCGAAATCCCTCCCTCCAAATATATATATATATATATATATATATATATATATATATATATATATATATATATATATATATATATATATATGAATGAAACTGGCAGCAGCATGCGTAAAAGAGCAGCATGAATAGATTATATTTGACGTTCTCCGGGTGAAGAGCTTGAGAAGATGGTGGTGTATAGTGAGGAGGACTAAAAATGTAGAGTGCGTGGTGGAGGACGCTGTGGAGGGTGTGTGGAGGGGGGTTGTTGAACACACAGGATATATATTCTCGTCAGTGGAAAACATTTCATTAGGCAGAAGTGAACATGTCATATTCAACGGGTAACTTACACACTCTCTGATCCCTTTACACTATCCATTTGTAAATCATAAATAAAAAAAATATATAAACGTATGAGTCAAATCTATATGTTCTCTCCCGCGGCCTTGTCCTGTAAGAGGATATCCAGACTGCAGCAATTTAAAATACGTCCTCTTGCTCCTAAATGGATCTTTGTGAAGGAGGTGGGTACAGTGGAGACGGCTTGCATAATGGCACTTGAGAATTTTGCATGAGTCACAAAAGAAAGGCAAGGTAAAGAATATACACATCTGTCTACTAGGGAACGAATATTTGCATTTTTAAGCGGACGACAACAAAGAAATAAGAAGGCTTGCAAATACCTGTTTAATGCTTTGGAACGCAATGCCTCACTTTTAATACCTTCTGCCTTCCGCCGGACGATTTTATACCACCAAGAGAAATTCGTCTCATATAAAGGGATAAGTATAAAAAGGAGTAGCATAAAAATTCAGTTCTATGACCTACGTCACGTGTAAAGTCAGACGGAACACAGCAAGAACCTTATTTATCTAAATATATAACCTAATGAGTTATATACTAATTTCCACTCAATTAATGCCGGCGTGCCACAAGGATCAGTTCATGTTCCGACCCTATTCCTAATCCATATCAATGATCTCTTATCTGTCCCCCATAATCCCATCCATTCATATGCAGATGACTCAACACTTCACAGTTCATTCACACTAAACACCCATTCACAAAGTTTAACATCTCTAACTCACAACTCAGTACTGCAATCTCCATATATCAAGACTTATCTAAGATAACTGGATGGGGGCAAAATAACAATGTCTCATTTACTTCTAGTGAAACCAAATATATACAGTTTACTAACAGACAGATATTGCCTGATTCGTACATTACCTTCAATGCTACAAATATTCCTATCTCTAAAAGTATTGAAATTCTTGGTGTTTCACTTAACAGTGTACTCAGCTGGACCTCTCACGTCAGATCACTTGGTAAAACTACTTCAGAGAAACTTGGATTATTGTACAGAGTCCGTAACTTCTTCACCGATGAGCAGGTAGCTATAATTTTTAAAGTCATGTGCGCTCTCAGCTTGAATATTGCTCACCCTTGTGAAATGGATGTGGAGAGGTTGCACTAAAACACCTAAACAAAATGCAGAATAAAGCAGTTACTTATCAATAACCCTACTATTCCAAATGAACTACTTCTCCCACATGTAAGAAGGAATGCTGCCTCCCTTGCATTACTCTACAGATACTTTTATGGCAAAGGCTCAGACGAAGTTGCATCCACTGTGCCACCTCTCCATGCCTTCCTCCGTGGTGCACGGGCATCTGGTAGAGCTCATAACTGGACTCACACTGCCATATTGCAGAACTTCCGCCTACCAGCAGTCTTTTATTCCCCAAACTGCATCTCTTTGGAACTCGCTACCCCAGAGCGGTTTCCCCCCAAACTTCAACCTATGGCTGTTCAGGTCCAACGGCTGTTCAGTCCTTTTCTATACCGAATGTGGCCGTGTACATTAATTAAAACAATGAAATATGTTTCAGTATTTGTGGTGATTTTCAGGCAACTATGCTCAAGATTATAATGCCTAAAGAGAAAAGTATATATTTCCAAGTAAAGACCCCGAAATGAGGTTATATGGAAGTCTGCTTAGAGGTCGCGCCAGACGAAGGACAGCTCTATAACCGGGACATCAGGCCACTGCACATCACATCCCCAAACCACACATTAAATATTTTCACCTACACGACTTTCCACCTTCCCTTACACATCTTTTATGTTATCCACTCCTATACACACACACACCTGCAACTCCCATTACCATCCTCACTTGACGCAACAGAGAGAGAGAGAGAGAGAGAGAGAACCACAGGCCTGGATTTATTCTCTCTCTCTCTCTCTCTCTCTCTCTCTCTCTCTCTCTCTCTCGTGTTGACTGAGCTCTCCTTTATCTCACGGTAACAACACTCCCTCGTAATGGCCAGTGTGTGTGTGTGTGTGTGTGTGTGTGTGTGTGTGTGTGTGTGTGTGTGTGTGTGTGTGTGTGTGTGTGTGTGTGTGTGTGTGTGTGTGTGTGTAAGAAAAGGAGAGAAAGAAGGCTGAAAAAGAGAAAAGAAAGAAAAATATACCTTGAATATTAACGTAAAGTACAGAACCTGCAAATATAATGCTGTTTACAGAAAATGGTCCTCGATGTGAAAGAAAATTATATGAATGTTAATTAAGTCAAACTGTACTGTTGGTAAATCGTCACGAATTAATATTACGAATCAATATTACCGAACCTGGCGCGACTGAGGCTCTACGACTGTACGAAAATTCGTGTTTGTTGGAAATAAAAATGTTTTGCCAAAGGGTGTTCAGTGGGACATCCAGGGGTCGTGGAGGAAGGCCCTGGCGGATCATACCCTGCCTGAAACCTGGTCCGCGGGAATGTATACTATCTATCTATCTATTGCCAGACGCCTTAATCTCTTAAACGGGGTGGCCACAAATTGCCTCCACCTCACCCTGTCTCCTGCCATTTCACTGCCCTGCTCCAAATTCACCCCCCCCCCCCTCTCTCATATACCTTTCCACTCCATCCTTCCATCTCATCCTTGGCCTTCCCCTCCCTCTCTCCCCCTCCACCTCACTCACATACACTCTCCTTGTCAGTCTCTCTCCACCCTCTGTGCAAAATTTCATTCTCCTAACACTCCTCCCGTTAGGCCTGGACCCGACTCTCCCACGGCAGGCCAGTAACTCAGTAAGGGTGAGTGACACAGGAACAAGCAGTATATTTGGCCGGCCCTGTGGATGCGGCAAAAATAGACGAAGAACAGGTAACGCAGGAAGGAAACTACGCAGATACGGGGAATGGAACTGGAAAAAAAAATCATCAGGAAAATGACAAAATCAGGAAAAAATGGAAAGAAAACTAAAAATACCAGACTTGTCCCAGAAAATGGTATAAAAGGACTCAGAATGGACAACAGAGAAAGGAAATTACGAAGATAAGGGAAATGAAAATGAGAGAGAGAGAGAGAGAGCGTGGAGGAAGAGCAGGAACGCTGGACGAAACGAATTGCGTAATAAAACATTGATAAAGGAGAAACAAGCAAGGACATGGTAAGAAGAAGATGGAGGAGGAGGAGGAGGAGGAGGAGAAGGAACAAATGCTTATGGTTAGGAGAGGAGAAAAGAGAGGGAAAGGGGGAAGCGAACAGAAAATGGGGGGAGGGAAGGATAGGGAAGGAAGCAAGGGGGAGAAAAGGGCGAGAGAGAGGGAGAGAGAAAAAAAAAAGAAAGACGGAGAGGGAAAACGAGGAAGAGATGAAAAGGAAAACAGAAGAAAGGGAGGGATAGAGTGGGGGCACGAGAGAGGGAAGCAGTGAAAAATGAATGCGGGAGGGAGGAGAAAAGAGGGGGAAAGAAGGAGAGGAGGGGGAAAGAGATGGAGAGGTGAGAGAGCGATGAAGTCTACAAGTGACAGGGGAAAAATATGAAAGAGGAGGACAATCGTGGGGGAGGGAGGAGAGTGGAGGTAAGAGGAGAGGATGGGCGGAGAGAGAGGAGCGAAAGAGTATGCTTTTAGAGGGAAAGGAGGATGAGAGGGTAATAAACTGGATGGAGGGCTAGAGAATAAGGGGGGGAGAGAGAGGAAAGGGAGGAGGAGAGGAAAAGAATGGGAAAGGAGGAGGGAAAGGATGGGTGACAGACTAACAACTTACAAAGTATCTAGAAAAATACCCAATAGAACATTTCCAGAAAGACAACACGACTTTCGGAAGGGCGTGTCAGTTTCAAATCTCCTCTTGGTCTTTTCCCACAAACGGAGTAAAGCACTGGATGTGAACCTGGTGACCCCAGCTATGGTCTTGGATACTGGTGCAGCTCGAGTGTGTGGCGTAAAAGGCTTCTCAAGAAACTTCAAGCTTGTTACACTGATGAAGAACTCCTCAACTTTTCTGAAGAATACCTTGAAGAGGGGGGCTAGGTGGATGCACTAAACAAACATTAACCTTATCATTATCCTGTACAGGTAGACGTGCCTTAGAGAAATATCCAGGGTCATATATTCTGGAATATTTATATCTATGGCCTCTAATAAGAAATACCTAAGTCAGTAGAATACAATGACGATAACGCAATGTGTGACACAAGCTCGTCACCAGCGAATGAAGGGACAGAGATAACGTAACACTGTTCAGACGCATAGTATCTTGTAACATTGAGGGGCAAGTGACCATTACTGCTGATAAGTCAGGTATGCACATTCTCAAGCGTCCATGTTGCTAATGAAAGACCGTCATTTTAATGAAGGGCAAAAAATAAATAAATAAATAAATAAAAATAAAACATCAAAAATTCTACACCAGTACTTGCAATCCTACCGAATTTAAGACTAACCTAGAAAAAAAAAAAAAAAAGAATGGCCTCACAGAGACTAGCCGTTCTTCGTAGAATTAAAGCTTCCGGTCAAGCGACGTCCTCGTATATTATTTTAGCCTTCTGATGTATAGAAGTGGACAGGTAAGTCAACGCCTTCACTAACCCGTCCATTAAGTATCTTCCCCAAGCTGAATAAAACTGTTGGATCTAGTATGAATAAAATCATAACATCACCGGACTGCATGGAAAAAAGGTCACCAATACGAATACTGACTGGAAATATTGTACGGTCGGGACCAAAACTTCTGTCGTCTCTCCTGCCTCTTTCTCCATCGACTTCGAAAAATTAGTCAAGCCTGCAGCAACCGACACTGACGACTACTTAGCTATGAATTAGTGCCATTAGTGTTGATAGCTGCTGTCTTATGTGCCTGATTTTCTTAGTTCATGGTGAGAGGTGCAGGGCAGACGACAGGCCAATGGTGCTGACTGTACAAGAGGCATAAGGTCACTGCTGATGTACGCCCTGCTGACCTGGGGTGGCTCATCTCACACAGTCCGTAGGTCACTGGGTGGAATTTACCGTAAGATGGAAGGGATCATCGTTGGGAGTAACAGAAGAAACATGGAAGCTGTGGAGTAGTCTGCAGTAGTTAATTTATTTGGTGGTATAAATGGTGGTGTAGTTAATGTAAGTGGTGGTGTAGCAGGGTATAGATGGTAGTGTAGTTAGGTATTCGATGGTTTAAGTGGTGGTGGTTAAAATATGTGACGGTATACATTGTGGTGTAGCTATGTATTTGATGGTATAGATATTGGTGTAATTAATGTATTTGGTGGTATAGGTAGTAGTATACCACAGTCACTGGAGGTGGTTACACAGACAATACAGGCAGTGGTAGTGTTAATATATAGTTTGCAACACAGGATGGACGTGGCCTCACTTTAATGTATTCTTGAAGGCAAAATGCTCACCACCCGAGAGATTTGAGGTCAGAGGGAGAACTCGCCACCACATACGAATGATTTCCTCTCGTAACTTCCACTTGTTATCGCAGGAAGAAACAGAAAGAGAATATTTAGCACTCGTCTCTCTCTCTCTCTCAACTAAGATTGTTTTCCGCAGGAGGAAGAGAAGCGTTAGATGATTTAACCTTCTCCTTTCTTTGTCCTTCCTGGAAAATAAACACGATTACGAAATAGAATTGATGTAAAAAATATATATATATAAGTTTGCGTGCCTCAAACCTGATTGCCGCGAGAATCGACCCCCTTTCCTAAGTAATTTATTTTACTTATTACACTTTGCTATCCTTTTCCGTGTTATTTAAATCACTCAAATATTGTAGGCATTAAGATATTAAAAGAAATATGTAACAGGCATTAATATATCACAGAACAATGGGTAAAGGCTTGCACATGGAGTCATGTCTGGTGTACAGGGAAGGTCGCAAACATATTCGAGCCATGAATGTCAAAACTATCACCTTTTAGCTCAGACAATACAAGAATTTCATGAAACTGCAATATAACTAAATTGAGCCAGTTATCTGACGTCATGGAAACTACCCAGTCTCTCTCTCTCTCTCTCTCTCTCTCTCTCTCTCTCTCACACACACACACACCCACACACCCACACACACACCGGTCGGCACATATAGGCTGGAAAATCGGAGAGGTAGTCAGAGAAGGACAAAGTTGAGCTTAGCCAGGAGAACAGAGTAGGAAGGCAGCATCAAGCAGTGGGTCTCGTCACTGTCTCAATAAAACCCACTTAACCCCAAATTCTCTAAACATCACCTCCACTTACGAGACAAGAGGGAAAGCTAGAGGGCAAAGTAAGACAAGAACGACGAGACAAGAGGGAAAGCTAGAGGGCAAAGTAAGACAAGAACGACGAGACAAGAGGGAAAGCTAGAGGGCAAAGTAAGACAAGAACGACGAGACAAGAAGGAAAGCTAGAGGGCAAAGTAAGACAAAGAACGACGAGACAAGAGGGAAAGCTAGAGGGCAAAGTAAGACAAAGAACGACGAGACAAGAGGGAAAGCTAGAGGGCAAAGTAAGACAAAGAACGACTAGACAAGAGGGAAAGCTAGAGGGCAAAGTAAGACAAAGAACGACGAGACAAGAGGGAACGCTAGAGGGCAAAGTAAGACAAAGAACGACGAGACAAGAGGGAACGCTAGAGGGCAAAGTAAGACAAAGAACGACGAGACAAGAGGGAAACCTAGAGGGCAAAGTAAGACAAAGAACGACGAGACAAGAGGGAAAGCTAGAGGGCAAAGTAAGACAAAGAACGACGAGACAAGAGGGAAACCTAGAGGGCAAAGTAAGACAAAGAACGACGAGACAAGAGGGAAAGCTAGAGGGCAAAGTAAGACAAAGCACGACTCACAAAGGGCCATCCTACGCCTCACGATTTTATCAATAGCTGGCCACGATAATCTCCACTTCCTGAGCTACGGTTATCTACAAGGGGCAGCACTATGAACACTGGCGGCTGCTGCGACCTACGATACATCTACGATACACCTACAATCCCACTCTATTTAATTAACACCTCGGCTACGTCTATCGTCAATGATACCATACTCTGCATAAATAACGTACAAAAGGATATTAACCGGCCAAATCCAAAAATAAATCGCTAAAGAAGTGGTGTTAGGGAGCTTCCTCATCCGACGAGAATGCCAGCCCAGGCCACATATTTCCAGTGCGCTTACGACTGTCCACTTTCGAATTTCAGGCTACAGGAAAGTTGAAATAGCGATACTGATAATTTTTGCAGTAACATCATAAATCGTGTTAAAAATAACTACCTTGTGAAAATAGCTTTGGAATAATATCAGGTGGTTGCTGAACAATGTTATTTCTCGGTTTTGCGGTAAATAACGAAAATAACAAGCAATTTCTCAAACACAGAAAAGGTGAATGGTTTTCAATATTGTACTTTCGTTGGTTTTCGATACTGTACTTTCGTTATTTAGGGCAAAATCGAGGCCTAACAGTTCAGCAAGTCCTTGATATAATGGCAAAGGTATTTTAATAAGATATTTTTCTAATTCAAAGGCGATTTTTGTTAATACTACGAAAATTATCAACGTCAATATGTTCAACTTCCTCGCAGACTAAAAATCTCATGTGGTCATTTCTTCATCATAACACTGTATAAATATAGTGCTGGTAATCTATGTAATGATGTAGGTAAAGTATGCTATAAAATATCTGTAAAATTAACTTACATTCAGCAGTATAATTTTCTAGTTCACATGCACCTGAAATCCCGTGTATCATTAATTAAACAGGCCTTGTGTTGTTATTTATGTCATTTGAATTATATATACTATGCTTAAGATAGTAAGGAAAGTGTCATTATATACAGAGAGAGAGAGAGAGAGAGAGAGAGAGAGAGAGAGGCAAAAATAAAAAGGTAAAGGGAGAGAGGACGGCAAAACATGCAATCTGGGGAAGACGGACAGAAAGAGTGATGGATGAGCGCACGGACGACTGAGGTGAAAGATGGATGAAGGGGAAGGTGGAAGGAAATAGATGGAAGGAAAGAGGTAAGAAAAATGTATGTGGAAGGAAAGAGGAAAGAATATTTTATGTGGAAGGAAAGAGGTAAGAATATTATATGTGGAAGGAAAGATCAAGAAAAATATATGTGGAAGGAAAGAGGTAAGAAAAATATATGTGGAAGGAAAGAGGAAAGAATATTATATGTGGAAGGCAAGAGGTAAGAAAAATATATGTGGAAGGAAAGAGGTAAGAAAAATGTACGTGGAAGAAAAGGTGGGAGGTATATGGATGGAGGGAAAAGTGGAAGGGAAGAGGATGGAAGGAATATAGATGGAAAGCAAAGTGGAAGGAAAACAGATGCAAGAGAAGGTGAAAGAAAAATGGATGGAAAGAAAAGTGGAGGGAAAACAGAAAAGGAAGGATGGAAGAATAATGGATGGAAGGAATATGGATGGAAAGAAAAGTGGATGGAAAACAGATGGAACAGAAGGTGGAAGAAAAATGGATGGAAGAAAGGTGTAAGGAAATGAATGAGAGTGAATGTGGAGGGAGGGAGAAAGAGGAAAGAGAAAAAGAGAGAACAGACTGGAAAGCGGGGAGATAAAAGGGTCAATTTGCCGTTTCGGACAGCAATGGATTGTAATTGCGGCAATGAGATTTTATGGTGTCTTTCGTGGCAAATCGATCGAATTTAACCTCTAAACCTGCAGCAAATAAACCGTTTCTAAGTCATCTCCCCCACCCTTCCTCTGATAATAACAGGGGGTCGCTGGGGGGAATCGAGAGTTTTGGGTTGGGGAGCACGGCTTTAAGGCTTCATTTCCGTATGAGATAAAGGTAGAAACAGGTCGAATCACACACACACACACACACACACACAAAATCTAACATGGGAGACTGCGCCCTGAGACTCCCCCTCCCCCGACCATAATAACCATTTCATCGAGTTCAAACCTAACCTTTAAGGTGCAGAAATCGTACCTTACTGTTTTGCTGTAGAAAAGACAAAGGTAGCAATAGAGCGAATCACAGCAAACCGAGAAAATACTGTTATGGGCTACGCCTCCTAAACCCCGAACATTAACCATCTCACCGCGTTCAAACCTAACCTTCAAAATACATACCGTAAACCGTACCCTACTATTTGGATGTTTAAGACTGTGATTCTGGGACGTTAGAGTCTTCATCGGAGTCTTCTCGGTGTTTGGACAGTGTATTGCTCTTTTTAACAATCCGTTATCCCTAAATAAGTCAACAGCTACATCGTCTTGGAAAAATTTCTTCACAAACGCCCAATAATTATAAGAACAGCCACCACATCCGCAAACCATTTTTGAACTTACTTCAAATTCAAAGTTGAGAAGGTGCGGTTGCTTACAGTGTCACGTGACCCAAAACACGCACTCCTATTGGCTTCCCCGTCTCAGTCTGGCTGGCGCAACCGTCTCGCGTGTCTGCCCTCGCCTCCCCCTCTGTCCCCCCTCCACAGGTCAAGGTCTAATGAGTCACTATCTAGATTAATATTACTTTGCGACCTGTACTGGAAAAAAGTTTGTACAAAGTGCGACCTATAAACTCTTAAAAGGAAATTGGCTCCCGTGGCCGTCCAAAACGGCAAATTATCCGAGAAAAACAAAGAAGAGAGAGAGGAAGACAGGAGAAGAAGCAGAGAAAGGAAGGCAGAAAAGGGAGAGAACAAAAACAGATAAGTGGAGAGACGACAAGAGGAAACGGGAGGAAACAGGAGAGAAATATGAAAATGAAGGAAAAAAGAGATAAAGAAGGGAAAAAGTGAGGAAACAAGGAGACAGAATGAAAGGAACAGAAGGAAGCAAAAGGGTAGAGGACAAGTGAGGGCAGAGTGAGGCAAGATGGAAGAGGAAAAGATAGAAACCTGGAAAGGAAGAGGAAAGAAGGAGCAACAATAGGGAGCACTCACAAAGGCAACAAGCACACCATTTTTTCTAAGGGCCGAACATTTGCCTCTGCCCTGTGACCCTGACCTGCGACTGATTGCTATCAAAATCAAGCAACTTTACTACTGCATGACCCTACCCTTCCGCCAAGTTTGGTCCAAATCGGATCAACACCTTTTTAACAGACCTTCCTGTGACCTTGCCCTTTGACTGACTGTCCTCAGAATCGAAATCCTTAATCTTTGCCTTACCCTGAACACTTCCACAGTCTGGTCTAAACTGGATAAAAATTACATCAAGTTGACCTTGCCATGTGATCTTGACCATTGACCAACTGTCTTCAAAGCAACAGGTCAATCCCTTGGTTGATGCTGAACCATTCTGCCAAGTTTGGTTCAAATCAAATATATATATATATATATATATATATATATATATATATATATATATATATATATATATATATATATATTATATATATGAGACTGACAGCAGCATGCGTATATATACACAGTATATATTAGTTAATTTGTTCCCACACAGACGCACGGATTCAACTCTGACCTTGTCTTGTGACTGTGACTCTTGACTGACTATACTAAAAACTAAAGGCCTTCATTCTTGGTTACCCTCCTTTCCACTACTGGATTTGGTCTAAATCAAATAAAACCTAAAGTTAACCTAGTGGGGTCATACATTGCTCTAATCCTGTGCCGCTAACCTCTGACCTACTATTCTACAAAATAATAGATCATCCTCTTTCCTGACCCTCTAACCTTCCACAATGCTTGGGTAAAACTTGTAAAACTGTTATTTTGTTCACGCTCCCATGCACACGTCCAACAAACCATAACATCCGAGCTGGCTTAATAACCCTGGGTGTAATTACGGTGGAACTGATGTAAAGAAAATGGAAGATAAGACCAATGGACAGAAAACTGATTAAGAATACACCTGATGACTAGATGAATGAATGAATGAGTCGATAAGAATGGATGGATAAACAGGCATAAATAAATAATAAAAAGTACATTAAATAAATATATACCATAATAGACAAGTAGATCGATGTATAGATTAGACAGAAAGACAGACAGATAGATAGACTGATACACACACACACACACACACACACACACACTCTCTTTCTCTCTCTCTCTCTCTCTCTGGCTGGGGTTGACTGGTGATGTATAAGGGGACGTGTGTTTGGCGGGGGAGGCAGACTCAAAGGGGAGGGGAAGAGAAGCGGAGGAGAGAAGGGAAGAGAGGAGAGGGAAGGAAAGAGGGGAAGGGAGGAGAGGGAAGGGAAGTGAGGAAAGGCAGAAAGGAGAGGGGGAGACGGGAGAAAGCGAGGAGAGGAACTGGGAAAGAAGACAAATGAGGAAGGAGAGAAGATGGTGGAGGGGAGAGGGAAGGGAAGAGGGGAAGGGAGGAGACGGGAGGGAAGTGAGGAAGAGCAGAAAGGAGAGGGGGGGACGGGAGAAAGCGAGAAGAGGAAATGGGAAAGAAGACAAGTGAGGGAGGAGAGAAGATATGAGGCAGAAGAGAAGATGCCATGGAGATGGAAGGGATGAGAGGGAGGGAGGAGAGAAAGGGAGGAGAGGAAATGGGAAAGACTAGAGGGCGGGAAGAGAAACAATGGGAGGGAGGAGAGAAGATGCGAGTGAGGAGAGAAATAAGGGAACTGGAGGGAGGACAGAAGACGAGAAAGAGGAGAAGAACGGAGTTGGAAAGAGGAGAGGAGAGGAGAAGATGGAACGAAAAGAGAGAGGAATTGGGGGAGTAACTGGGAATGGGGAGAGGAGCAAGGAGAGAGAGAGGAGAGGAAGGACGACAGGAAAAAGGCGAGAGGGGGAGAAAAGCGGAAAAAAGGAAAAGTAAGAGGGCCAGTGAAAAATAAAGATAAGAAAACAGATAAAATGTGGAGAAAGAAATGATGGAAAGAAGGGTGGGAAAAAGGAAAGGAAAGTTGGGTGTATGAAATGAGAGAGAGAGAGAGAGAGAGAGAGAGAGAGAGAGAGAGAGAGAGAATACGCGAAGGAGGGAGGCGGAAGGGAAAAGGGGAAACAGACAAGGAAGAAGATGGAAGGAGGTACTTGATTAGGAGGTAATGGAGACAAAATTCCCTCCATTCGTTCCTTGTTTCCTCCCCTCCTCCTCCCCACCTCTCCCATCACCCCATAAAGGAGCAACACCCATTAGCCCCCTCCTCAGCAGAAAAGAGAAAGAGAGCAAGGAGGAGGACAAAGAGTAAGAGAGGGAAACAGAGAGGGAGAAAGAGTATGAGAGGGAAATAGAGAGGGAGAATGAAGTAAATCTGCATACAAGAGAGAGAGAGAGAGAATAAATAAAAGAGGGGAAGGACGCTGCCAGGAATCCCTCAGGTAGGCTTGTGATGGATGAGATTGGACACACACACACACACACACACACAAACAGGTGAGGGGATTCTCTCTCTCTCTCTCTCTCTTTGTTCTTATCTAATTGTTCTTACCTAATTGTATCTTTACAGGAATGAGTCAAGCTCGTACTGTCCCGTGTCTTAAACCATATTTTGCAGTGTCCTCTTGCTGATGCTTCTCCATATGTTAAGTAATCATTTATGTCTATTTTCTCTTTTCCTGATATGCATTTATATAGCATTATCATGTCACCTCTTTTCCTTCTCTCCTGTAGTGTTGGTAGATTCAGTTTATTTAGTCTTTCTTCGTAGCTTAGGTCCCTTAAGCTTGGTATCCATCTTGTAGCGGCCCTTTGAACTTTTTCAATCTTGTCTATGTGCTTTTTGAGATGAGGACTCCAGACTACTGATGCATATTCCAGGGTTGGTCTAATGAATGATGTTATTATCCTTCTTAGCATGTCTTCATTTATGTATGTGAATGCTATTCTCATATTTGCAAGCAGTGTATACACGTTCCGTACCTTCTCGCTGATGTGGTCAGCCGGAGATAGTCTGTTATTGATAATCACACCTAGGTATTTCTCTCTTTCTGATGTGTATAGGGTTTTATTTCCTAACTTATAATCCCAATCAGGTCTTTTTCCACTTTTACCAAACTTGATTACATGACACTTGTCCACACTGAATTCCATTTGCCATGTACTACTCCATTCATGAAGTTTATTTAATTCTTCTTGTAGCTCTTTACAAGAGTCTGTGTTAGTAATTCTCCTTTGTATTTTTGCATCATCTGCAAACATATTCAAATAGCTCTCATTTCCAGTGTTACTGTTTATATCATTTATATACACTAAAAACATGATTGGTTCCAACACCGAACCCTGTGGTACTCCACTAGTCACTTCTTTCCATGATGAGTAGTTTCCTCTTAGTACTGTCCTCATTTCTCTTTTTATGAGGAAGTCTTGCATCCAACAAAACAGTTTGCCTCGAATTCCTCCTTGATGGTACAGTTTCCATAAAAGTCTTTGGTGTGGTACTTTGTCAAAAGCTTTCTTGAAATCTAAATAGATACTGTCCACCCATCCTTCCCTTTCCTGTATTGTGTTTGTTACTCTGTCATAGTAGCTCAACAGATTAGTAACACATGATTTTCCTTTTCTGAAACCAAACTGTCTTTCTGTTATCATACTGTATTCTTCTAGATGATTTACCCAAGCTTTTCTTATAAGTTTTTCTAATACCTTGCTTACAACACTGGTCAGTGATACTGGTCGGTAGTTGAGTGGATTTTGTCTATTTCCTTTCTTGAATAAGGGGACAATATTTGCTTTTTTCCAAATATCAGGTAGTTTACCTTGACTCAAGGATTTCTTGAAAATTAAAAATAATGGTTTACTTAACTCCTTTGCACATTCTCGTAATACCCAACATGAAATTTCATCAGGACCACTTGCTTTTCCTCTGTCTAATCTACTTAACTCCTCCTGTATTACTTTTTCTGCTATTTGTATATCTGGTAGTATGTGTGGACATGCGTGTTCCACATAGTCCCTCTCAAAATTTTTTCTTATGTAAAAACTAATTGGAAATTCTTATTTAGTGCTTCACAAATATCTTTCTCTTGTGTATAAGTGATTCCCTCGTCCGTAATGGATTGTATTATATCTTTTACTTTAGTTTTGCTTCTGATATAGCTGTAAAACAGCTTTGGTTGATCACTACTTTTATTTATTATATCCTCCTCAAACTGTTTTTGGGCTTCCCTCCTTATTCTTGTATAGTCGTTTCTTGCCTGTTTGTAATTATTATACGCCCTTTCACTATTGTGTCTTCTGTATCTATTCCACAACAAATCTCTTCTTTCTTTTGATTTTTTACATTCTGTATTGAACCATTTCTGTATTTTCTTATCTGCTTCTTTGTGCTGTGGGATGTACTTCTGGACTCCTATTTCATAAAATTCACAAAATTTTTTATATACAGCATTTAAATCTTGTCCTCTAAGCTCATTTTCCCAATCAACTTCTAAGAAATACTTCTTTAGGTCTTGATAATTTCCCTTTTTATAGTTTAGGCTCTTTTTGTAACTATCATTGCTGTTTACTATGTCATATGCTATCCTGAAGTTATAATTTAGTACTGCATGATCGCATATATTGTATTCCTCTAAGTTTAGTATCTCATTTGATATCCTTGGTATTAATTTTATTTCAGTTAGGCATATTATTTGTGGTTCATTTTCTCTGACATAATCATTCATCTCTAGTAATTTAGATACCATTCCATCCACATTTGAGTACATCAACTTTATCATCTTGTTTATATACTTGTCATGACATGGTTCTACTACCTTCCTCCTTTTTCTTCCATCCTGTTTATGTACTACTTTCGTACCTGCAATCCTATTACTTTGTAAAAAAATTTCTTCTTCTCCTCTTCTGATCTTCCCTCATTTTTTGTTTTTGCTTCCTCCCTTTTCTCTTTCAGTAATTCCAGTTCCTCTTGTGTTAGGCATCTTTTTATCCATACATTTTTGAACTCCTCTTTTTCCTTAAGATTCTTTGCATTTTGTAGTATCTCTTCCACAGTGTTTACACTCTGGAAAGTCACCTTTAGAGGTCTTGTCTTGCTTTTCTCGTATTTCCCTAACCTTTTGTGTTCCTCTATGTCTTTACTACAGATTTCCTCTGATACTTCTTTCAGTAAGCTCATTACATTTGCCATCTCCTTTTTGTCTCTTGTGATCTTGTTTTTAACTTCTTCCTCTTCTATACCAGTGATTACTATTGATTTGTTTATCTCTACTGAATCTCTGACTAACTTTGGATTGTTTTGGATTATTCTTTTCACCTCTTTTTTAATGCTTTTTTCCTCCACCCTTGTTTCTAAGTCTTTCTTTACTTTCATCATTTCAGCATACGTGGTTTCTACATCATTTTTGTAGCTTTGTACAGCTTCATTCGCTTGTGTTATCTTCTCCTCAATATCACTGCTTTGGTCAATAAGACTGCTAACTTGCCTAACTGTCTCTGTGTCATTTCTGAACTCTTCCATAACACTCTCGTGATTGACTACTGTACTTGCCATTTCACTCATTTTCTTCCTAAGTGTACTCAATTCCACTGTTAGTTCACTGATGGTTGTGTCTTTCTTATTGGCCTCCCTTCCTAGTTTTTCTATTTCTTCCTTTTGCAAGTGCATCTGCTTCTTTATTTCATCAATTTCATTTTTGAAAGCCATTTCCAGTTTGTTTACACGTTCAACCAGTCTATTTTGGGTCTTTACTTCAATCAGTTCTTGGTAGAAATCATCATTTTGCTTTTTACCTTTATCCCTTTTCTTTTCCAAATTTGTTTTACTGAAGTATGTATCCATTTTGCAATACTTAAAGTGCAAAGCATGTACTTACAATCTCCGTGTTGTTGTAGTCTAAACAAACCTCAGAGATGACTCAGCGTATTCTTTCGTCTTGGTTCTATTTCCTGTTTGTACAAGTCTTGTTTAAACTTATTATTTTTTTCCTTTTAATAATGAACAATCATTTAGTATAACCTGGTACTGAGCTTGACTCATACAAAGATACTATTTAGGTAATGCCACTGGCCGTGATGATTTGGTACGGAGCCCCGGTGTCACACGTCCGCCTAGATTGAATGTGTGTGTGTGTGTGTGTGTGTGTGTGTGTGTGTGTGTGTGTGTGTGTGTGTGTGTGTGTGTGTGTGTGTGTGTGTGTGTGTGTGTGTGTGTGTGTGTGTGTGTGTGTGTGTGTGTGTGTGTGTGTGTGTGTGTGTGTGTGTGTGTGCGCGCGCGCGTCTGTGTTTATACTTTTTACAAATGAAGGTGGTCCCGTAAGAACTGTTGCATTCTCACAACAAATACATTTTTAGTATGAATATAAAGCTTCAATTCTGACCAACCACTGTACAAGACGCAGGTACAGCCTCAATCAGCAAAGGTAGATGGCCAGGTGATATCCTAATGGGTGAAAAGTCTACGCTCCTGCCCTCCCTTTCACCAACTCTCAATCCGCCTCGAAAGTGCTGCCCTGGTCGACTGGTGTTCTTAGGGACAGATTAACTTGGAAAAAACGTAAGGGTGTATTTAAGGTTGGTGTAAAAGTCTTGGCATCACTTTTTTCAGCGATGTGATTGTATATTACACCTTCACATGGAGGCGATTTGTTTGTGGCCACCCCTTACGTAATTATGGCATCCGGCTAAGAGTAAATAGATCTTAATACTCTTTCCATGCGATTTATAACGTTTATAGTAGACACTATCAATAACATACAAACGGATATGGAGGCGTAAAGTGCAAAGTACAAAGCAACGAAAATAAACAGCAAAGAAAGGTGTGTTACGAAACCTCCACAGCCTTAACCAGCAGGCTTACGTAACTACAAACTCTGCTTAATAACAACACTAACCACCACCTAACTGACTTAAGTAACTTCCGGGTCAACTCAGGTAAACTCTGCCCTACCACAAGTACAGTAATATCGAGCCTTCTCCCTCTCCTCTAAGCTCACTCTCTCCTTCATACTTCCTCGTCACCAAAATTTTCCGTAGACTTTATTTTCATATTTTCTTGGCTAAACTTTTACTCTTGTGCTTCAGTATAATGTTTTTCCCTTCCAGATTTTTCATGGTTTTTTTATCCCTCCTTCCCTCTCTCCCTCATCATCTCCCTCCTTCCATCTCTCCTTACCTACCTACCTTTCCCACTTCCCTCCTTCCCTACCTGGCTCAGCTATTACCTGCCTTTCGTATTTCCCTCTTCCTCCCTCCTGCCTGACTACCCACCTACCTCCCGCCCTCCCTCCCTACCTAGCCTAACTGTTTTCAGTACTTACCTCTCTCCCACTTCTACTTATTTTCCTACCTACTTCCTCTACTTACCTCCCTACCTACCTACCTGTCTCCTCTACTTACCTCCCTACCTACCTACCTGCCTCCTCTACTTACCTCCCTACCTACCTACCTGCTTCCTCTACTTACCTCCCTCCTTCCCTCCCTCCCCCCGTACTCTTCAACCAGCTACTTAATCATCTTCCCTCCTTCCTAATAACTTACCTCCCTCTTCCTCATCTACCACTCTGCCCTGTCTTCATCCCCCCCCCCCTCTCTCTCTCTCTCTCTCTCTCTCTCTCTCTCTCTCCATAAAGGCCTACCTCTTTCGTCTTCCATAAGGCCTCTCCCCGTCTATCCTTCATCTCTCTCTCTGCAAGCTTTTATTTCCCATTTTCTCCCTTCTTCCTTCTTCCATCCTCCTTCTTGGCTTTCTCAGCTTTACTGCCTACCCCTCTCCACCCCACCTTCACCTCCCACTCCACGTTCTCCCTTCAATGCAAGCCTGTTACTCTCCCTCTTAGCTCATTCCTTCATCACCTCTTCCTTCCTCCCTCCTTCCATCAATTTTAATAGCTCTTACTGCTTCCTATCTTTCCCTCTCCCTTCCTTTATCTTATCTTATTCCTTCAAATATACCCTTCATCCTCCTTGCTCCTATCCTTTCTTTTCCTTCTCTCCCCATCTTCTCTCTCCTCTTTATTTCTCTCTCTCTCTCTCTCTCTCTCTCCCCCTCCTCCAACCCTACCTCCATCAAATCTACGGCAGTGCTACAGATCCCACAAGCCCATTCACTTCATCCTCTGACCATCACTCCTCTCATTCACCTCAAGCCACCCAGCCTCTCACATCATCTTCCTCTGTAGGCCTACGTAATACCGCACAGTAAAGTAATCTCCGGCACGCAAAAGAAAAAGAGGAAAAATGTACGATAAATGAAATCCTAGCCATATTGGTGTTTTGTGGACATCAATGCACCGTATCATAAACATCACCCCCCCAAAATAAAAATGTATCTCCTTAACCCCATCTTCTTTCGTTCTTTCTTCCCTACACAAGAAAAATGATCCATTATGTCTGTTACACTTTACTCTCTCTACAACCAGAATAAGTGACCTAGCTTAAAAAAAAAAGAAAAAAAAAAAAGTGGTAGTGGTGAAACTATAAACTCTCTCCACAACACCCTTCACAACATGGGGTTATATTTTAATGTGAATAAACTAATGTGACCCAGACTAAATGAAAAGAAAAAGGAAATAATCGAAGTGAATAGTTTGAAGATGGGTACAATGGCGCCTCTCCCTCTCTCTCTATTGTTACTGTCAGACGATTATATTCACCTCAGGAAAGACTCCATTACTGTGAAAGGGTGAGAAACAGTCGATATTAATTTCTCAGCGAGATGATCCCTTCTTTATTTCAGTCTTATTACTTCAATATGGGGAAACCTCTCGCTGGGAAGGGTTTAGAAACGATCTCCACTAACCTCCTCCACTATGAAGTCTCCACAAAGCAAAATAACATCGTCAAATGAAAGCAAGAATAAAAAGGAAGAGGAGTAAAAGAAGTTAACAGTCTACCTTCAACATTACTCTCCACATCCCAACTCCATCCTCTTGTTTCACTCACACCATCATTCCTTCAACTGGCCTGTATTGTTTGTTGTTGGTTTAGCTGGTTTCTTAATAGCTGTTCTTTATCGATTTATGTTGCCTATTACATCTTAACAGGCCCTTGCATATTAGTGATTCAAAATTTTTCGATACAGAAGAGAAAGAAATATCATACAAGAGATTATTTGGACACGATATGCGAAATTAAGATTGCTATACCCTTGATAACTTTTACTGTTCTATCCATTAATGTTACCTCAGGAGCGTAGGGAATCAGGGCTAGACAATTCAGCCCAAACAATCCATGTGAGTGACCATTTGCTATTCTTCAGCGGCGTTTTATCATCAACAAAACCCAGCCACCTCTGAGACTGAAACCCTTACAGACAACATCGGCTGTAGCGTCTTAAGCACTAAACCATCTGCTGGCTCTATGGCTACTATGATTGTCGCTCAAAGTATTACGTGCCTTTCTGGAGACACAAGCTTATAATTCAGCACAGTCCCCTAAAGGTAGAATTTAGTGAGTCGAGGGTAGGCACACTGACTTACCACTGTCATATAAAAGAATATGATACGGTACACAAAATATGAAACTGATAATATACACAAGATCAATAAGGTACAAGGCGTAAAATAAGACACACAGACATTAAGTGCTACCGTAAGAAGACTCCGACAACGCGAACACGACCCAAAATCTAATACACCATTTCCAATACGCCCTTCTCCTATTGCCCCCATCCCCCAGCACACCCCAGCCAGTGCACTCTTCCTCTCTCTCCTCGCCCCTCTCATCATACCCCTCCAGTGCAACCTTCCCCCCCTTTCCCTTTCCTCCTCTCTCATCACATCTCTCCCATGTACTCTTCCTCCCTCTCCTCCCCCCTCTCATCACACCTCTCCAATGTACTCTTCCCCCCTTTCCTCCCCTCCCATCACACCTCCCCCACGTACTCTTCCTCCCTCTTCTCTCCCTATCGTCACACACTCTACAATATGCTCTTCCTTCCTCTCCACCTGCCTCTTAACTGCTCTTTCCCCCTCTCGCGGTCTCCAAATATAACCCCTCACCCTTCCCAGTATAGAAATAACACCAATTACACGATATAACAAGCGCCTATGAACTTTCCTGAACTAACTGCACGTCAAGCTAACAAACTGATACACAAATAAAAGATAGAACTCTGCTCGCCGTACAAAAATATAAATGGTAAATGGCTACACAAAATAAAAATCGTGAAAAAGACTGGGGAAGAGACCATGTGTGATGAACAGAATTGTGACAAGACAAATACAGAACAACTGTGGAAACAGCAACATAACTAGTCAGGGGCAAGAGAGAAGAGAGCAACTGTAAAATAAAAAAGAAGAGAACAAGTGAAAAAAGAATAAGTGTGGAAAGAACTTGTCACCATTTTCATATAAGGGTAAATAAAACAAATTATATATATATATATATATATATATATATATATATATATATATATATATATATATATATATATATATATATATATATATATATATACCATTGGAGCCCTGTGTTCGGAATACTGGACAGAACTGGGATTTTTCAAGTCTTCATAAAGTAGGGAACCCCCGGGTAGGGACCTAAGAGCTTTGCGACTATGAGCCGATAGGCGGAGGGCGGTACGCTTAGCACCCACCCAGTGCCATGCCTCGCCCGGCACCCCTGGGATCCAATGGGATACGTACACACACACACACACACACATATATATATATATATATATATATATATATATATATATATATATATATATATATATATATATATATATGTATATATATATATATATGTGTGTGTGTGTGTGTGTGTGTGTGTGTAAACACCGAGGGACTCAAAAGTTCAAGCAGTGTGAAGTCACAACAGCCAGAGATAAAAGTGTGAGGCAAAGAGTTAGACTAAATAAACTTTGAAGTATTGCACTAATTTCTTCTTAGTACACACAGACGGTTTATTCATCTTATGAGACACTTTTGGTAGTGAAACCTGCATCTAACTAACCCTGTCCAAAAAGTCTTTCTTACACTGAATACCGGTACAATCGTCTGGAGGTAGTGATGACAGTAGTAATGGCAAACTCAGGTTCATTTTCACGTGAACCCAGTGGATTACAGGTTGAAGCTGCCCTCATGCAAAACTACCATCCTTCTTTTGGGGGACAGGGAGAGAGTGTCGGCGTTGAGGTAAAAAAAAATAAAAACTACGCAATCGAAGTGGTTTGGTCCTTCAGTCTGAGAGTGTATCTTATTTTAGTTTTTGATACCTATATTTTCCTTTTCTTTTTTTTAAGAGGGGGGGGGTAGACCTAGCTCAGCTTGGTTAATGGATTAATGAACGCTATGGTCCGAATGCTAAAGAGGTTTGAACAGGATGCTAGGCTTGGGACAGGCTCAGACTCACGGCTTACTGGAATCCGGTTCAACCAGTTCGATCTGACTATATAATGAATCGACACTCAAGTCTGACTTCACAAGACTCAAATGTAATATCACAAAGTAGGGCTCACGTCGCGGACACAGGTAAGTCTTCGGCTATTTTCAAATCAATCAATCACACCGCTCAATTTGTTTGATTAAATTCTGCAAAAATAGCAAGACAAGCCAAACAGCCATTGTAAAAACACTAAATGACTGATATCTACAATAAGTTAACTGCGTCAATATTTTCCTCATCAGAGTTTGGTCTAGTTAAACATCCCATTTTACAATATCATGCGGGCAGTATTTTCTCTGATTTCATAATGATTACTTTTGTCTTGGCCAATACAAGATTATTATGGACAGAAGCAAACTTACGTGCCAGTAGCTTTCACAATAATACCGTACTATGAATTGTGGTCCAGAATGAAAACTGGACAACAGCCTATATTTTGATTTTCGATGATGTGGGAGAGTAACAAAACTGCAAAGTACAGGATTCGTATAAAACTACGTTAACATCAGTTCATTAGTGACGGACAGTTGTTTAAGAACTGAACAACACAGCCAACAGTATCAGTATGGCAGAACAGTGGTGCTGGGTGATATAAGAGCTGTATAAACAAAAAAGAAAGCACTATAATCAATCAGCAGCGAGGGGCAGTATAAGAATTTGTTGGAAACAACCTGTTATGATTTCAGCAGTATCAAACACCCATTGACACTTTATACAGAAATGGAGAACGAAGTCTATACTTTTCTGGAAATAAATGCTACAGTGGTTGAAAAAAAAATGCACGACAAGCCCTAAAATACCATTAGTTAAACAGCAATGGAAATTATGAGTCAGTTTACAAACGTACACAAGCCTACATATCGCTTGGTAAGTGGTAATAAAATATACAGAAATGTCATAGGGAACACTGTTATCATCGCAGTAGGAACATTAAAAAATAGGACCACCGTACAATAGGCAACGTACAGAAAATGCTGTAAACGTACAAAATGATGTACAAGAAATTTCCGTCATACGTAGCCAAGTAGCCAACATCACACAAACGCCATCGAGGAAGGCAAAGTATGACTGGCGGCAACACTTAAAATATTATCAAACGATGTGGTAATTTTTCACGTAAAATTTATAAAGGCTGAACAATACGTGCGGTACAGTACACTATATATTCCTGAAAGTTATATACAGTAGTTTTAACTTATATCAAACATTAGTTTGCCAACAATCTTATGCAGCCACTGCCTGTTACTGTAATGGGTACTGTTTATTAAATATTCGTCATTTCAAATTTACATATGACCTATAAAATTGTGAAAAAAAAAAAAAAAAAAAAAAAAAAAGTTCACAGTGCTCGTCCGCTTCAAGCTCACCCAGAGGCGGCCTGAGCTTGACAGCCTCGGCTTGGCTGTTAAGAGACTCAAGCCTTGCTTTCGCACAGCGGTTTTTGACGGGCGCGTCTCAAATCCCACTTAGGACCGACTCTGCCGCAAGTCCGTTTCTGCCCGGAATCGTGCTAAGTCTGTTCTTCGCTCTACTAAAAATAATTTCATCCATACTAAATGCTCTCAACTCTCCAACTCGAATTCTTCCCGCTCCTTCTGGCACCTTGCCAAAAATCTTTCTAACAACTTTACCTCATCATCCTTCCCTCCTCTTTTCTACTCTGATGGTTCTGTAGCTATTTCTTCTACTGATAAAGCAGATCTCTTCGCACAGACTTTCTCCTCCAATTCCACCTTAGACGATTCCGGTGCTGTTCCTCCATCACTTCCCCCCTCTGACTTCCTCATGGCTGACATTAAAATTTCTTCAGTTGATGTATTTTCTGCCATTACTGGCCTCAGTACTAACAAGGCATATGGGCCTGATGGGGTCCCTCCTGTTGTTCTCAAAAACTGTGCTTCTGTGCTTACACCCTGCCTAGGCAAACTATTTCGCCTTTGTCTGTCAACTTGTACCTTTCCTTCTTGCTGGAAGTTTGCTCTCATTCAGCCAGTCCCAAAGAAGGGTGACCACTCCCAACCCTCCAACTATCGTCCAATTGCTTTAACGTCCTGTATTTCAAAAGTTTTCGAGTCAATTCTTAATAAAAAATTTTTAAGGCATCTTTCCTATCACAACCTTCTTTCCGATCGTCAGTATGGGTTCCGTCAGGGACGCTCCACTGGCGATCTTCTCACCTACCTTTCAGACTCCTGGTCATCCTCCTTTCGGGACTTTGGCGAAAGCTTTGCCATTGCACTTGACATCTCAAAGGCTTTCGATCGAGTCTGGCACAAATCTTTAATTTCCAAACTGCCCTCCTACGGTTTCTATCCTTCTATCTGTACCTTCATCGCTAGCTTCCTTTCTGGTCGTTCTATAGCTGCTGTCGTAGACGGCCATCGTTCTTCTCCTAGATCTATCAACAGTGGTGTTCCTCAGGGCTCTGTCCTATCACCAACTCTCTTCCTTTTATTCATCAATGATCTTCTAAGCTGTACATCTAACCCTATCCACTCATACGCTGATGACTCCACCCTTCACCTTTCCATTCGGTTCCCGCAACGCCCATCTCAACAGTTACTTCAAGAAACAAGGGATGAGGCTATGGCACACCTAATGTCTGACTTGGCTCATATCTCTGACTGGGGTAAAAATAATATGGTTGTCTTTAATGCTTCTAAGACTCAGTTCTTACACCTATCAACCCGACAAAATCTTCCACAGGTATACCCACTAATGTTTAATAATATTCAGATTAATCCTGCATCATCCTTGAACATGCTTGGGGTTTCATTTACTCGGGACTTATCTTGGAAAGATCATATTACATCTCTTGTAAAATCTGCTTCCAAGAGATTGGGTGTGCTAAGCCGACTCCGCTCTTTCTTTACCCCTGCACAATTGTTGACTCTATACAGGGGTTTTATCCGCCCCTGTGCGGAGTACAACTCTCATGTGTGGGGAGGCTCCCCACATACAGCTCTTCTCAATAGGGTGGAGTCAAAGGCTTTTCGTCTCATTAACTCTCCTCCTCTTACTGACTCCCTTCAACCTCTGTCTCTTCGCCGCACTGTTGCATCTTTATCTCTTTTCTATCGCTACTTTAATGGTCACTGCTCCTCTGAACTGTCTGCTTGCATTCCTCCACCTCTACGACGGGCGCGTAGCACCCGTCTGGCAGCAAACTCTCATCCCTTTTCTGTCCAACTCTCTAATGCAAGAGTTAACCGTTACGCCCAGTCTTTCATTCATGCAACAGGTCAGCTCTGGAACTGTCTCCCTCTGTCTGTATTTCCTCCTGCCTATGATCTCCAGTCTTTCAAACGCAGTGTGTCCAGGCATCTCAAAATGATCGGATCTTGAATTTGGCTCTCTATTGTATTTTGTTTTTCTCTTGGAGGGAACTGTTACTGCGGGCTCATGGCCTTTGGTTCCTTCTTCCTCGCATTAAAAAAAAAAAAAAAAAAAAAAAAAAAAAAAAAAGCCTTGTTATTGGATTCAGGTGTATATCTGTTTCCTTTAACTCACACCGTCTCTCCTTCTTTTAATAAGACTCTAGACACCGAGCACGAAACGAGGAGCGAACAAAGTTTTCAATTCACCGACGTATTTTTCACTTTATTCTTTCATCGAACAGACGGTTTTATTCAGTCTTTCAGTGACTTCAGACCGGAGCAGCGACGCTGTATGTGCCCCTTAACAACTAGACGTCGGTCAAGTTGAATAAAGCCGTGTAAATAACCCCCCCCCCTCCAAAAAAAAAAAAAGGAAAAAAAAATCATCATATCAATGGGCATTAAGCATTTCAGTAGGTAGGTCTCTCTCAAGGTGATTAAAATCGCTCGTTGGTGGCCAAAATAAACTATAAAAGGCGGGCATGGAAGAGAAAGGGAACACTGGGGGTTTCCTTTCACCTGTATCAATCCTCGAGGTCTCTCCCAAGCAATATAAAATCAATGGGGCTGTATTTACTATGTGACTTACTATGAATAACAAAACAAGGCGCAAACAAACACACACACACACACACACACATATACACACACGTACAGTCGGAGTCAATGGTTGTATCTGATCAAGGTTCAGTCGGAGCTAAAAGTTGTGATAATGAAGATCCGTAACTTTCATCATCAATGAGCCTCTTGACACAAGCTTTGAGCCTGACTGTGCTTCCTCCACTACAGACTCCCACACACAACTTATGCTCTCGATTGTACATACGCACATTTATACACCAATTCTATACATACATACACACATAAACACACTACGATTCAGAATACGACACACACACACACACACACACACACACACACACACACACACACACACACGCAAACTAAAATGGATTTTTAAAACAGCAGAGGTGAAATACTCGCTCACACTTATTTCTCTATCGACAGTCGTGTATATACGCGCTTGTGTGTGTGTGTGTGTGTGTGTGTGTGTGTGTGTGTGTGTGTAAAACAGCTAAAAAGGAAAAGAACGCAAGAGAAAACACAAAAAAGTTAACAACGGAGAAATCATAACAGAGACGGGGGGGGGGGGCGAAAGAGAAAAAGTACGGAAAGAGTGGAAATACAATCGAAAGGAAGGAATGGAAAGAAAACAAAGCGATGAAGAGCTGACAGACAAGGAAAATAAAGAATGCAGGTGAAAACAGCAGGGCAAACGGAAGGAATGTAAGAAGGAAGAAAGGAAAATCATGAAGTGAAACCCAAGATAGAAAATGAGGAAAAACAAAAAAATAAAGGAAGAGATGAAGAATGAGGATAAAAAAAATAAAGATAAATGACAAAAGCTATCTATCTATCTATCTATCTATAACCTAGGCTGCTTCCCCCAAGGAAAGGGAGGTAGCCGAGACAGGACTACACACTCTCCATTTACTCATCCATTCAAACACATTCATTCGCATCTTAGCCCCAAAGGGGAGAACGGACAGATCCTCACCGCACCACACCGCACAAGGGTCAACTGCGCAATGCAATCAGTGACATCCGCAGCAGGGCCCGACAGCAGAACTGGTTTACCCCTGCCACATCATAACAGACCCATCCCCTTACCCGCACCTGACCTGACTAGCTGATCAGACCAAATGCGGGAGAATATCCCCTCAGGGCTGCGTCATCACTTATTCATTCACAATTTCTCTCCATTTATTTCTCTCACGCACAGCCACTCTTCCTTGCTCAACAGACATCCCTCTCACATATACACAGAAGGAAAAGAAATTACAGGAAGGAAGGGGGAAGGAGAGGTGAACTGACAGGAAGAACGGAAGGAAGAAGAGAGAAAGATTAGAAAGAAAGGTAATTAATGAAAGGAGAAAGGACAGAAGTCAGGAAATGAAACCAATAAAAGAAAATTATGAAGATAGAAAAGGAAAGAACAATGAAAAAAACAAGAAGTAGAGAAGAGGCAGAGAGAAAAGAGAACGGGAGAAGCAAAGAGACGAACAGAATGAAACCAAAAAAAAAAAAGAAAAATACAGAAATTAGGAAGAAATAAAACGTCAAGCGGAAAAAGCAAGGATTGAGAGAGAGAGAGAGAGAGAGAGAGAGAGAGAATGGAAAAAAGAAGAAAAGAAGCAGAAAAAGGAAAGAATAGTAATGGCGGAAGGGAAAAAACGGCAATGGAAAAAAGTGAGCAAGACAAAAAAGAAAAAAAAGTAAAGAAGGGCAGAAGACGAATGGAAAAACAGAAGAATAAAATGAGCAAAGGGAGAGAGAAATAAGAACACAAGAAAAGCAGAGAAAGAAAAGAATAATGGAAGAAATGCATACACAAGATGATAAAGGTGAAAGAAACAAATGGACCAAAGAGATGAACCACTGGAGAGGGGAAAGAAGAATACAAACTGAGAGAAGAGAGGAGAAATTAGGGATGGAAAAAGAACAACGAAGATAACAAAGGAGGATCATCAGAGTACAGGAAAAAACGAGACGAAAATGAGAAATTTACTGGAGAAGAACCGATAAATTAAAAAAAAAAAAAAAAAATGGAGAACAGAACGGAGACATGATCTAGTAGAGAACACACCATCAAAAAAAAAAGGGGGGGGGGCAGAACAATAGAGAAAACACAAAAAACAAAACGAACACAAGCCAGATGAAAGGAAAACTTAAAGGAAAGAAGAGACATAAACCTGAAAGGAATAAAAATCAACATACTCAAGGGAATGCACGATGGTCTCCCCAGTTTTGTAGTGCACTGATGTCTTTTTGTGCAAATTAAACATACAAAAACACAGGATCTCTAAATCTGCGTGTTTGTATAGTTTGACGTTCGACCCTATAAATCCACATAAAAGGGCACACACACACACACACACACACACACACACACACACACACACACAACTGTGCCAAGTTTGAAGTAAACTGGTGAAGAAATAAAGGAATGGCGCCAAGCTGAAAAAGAGTTTGGAAGAAAAAAGAAGGAAACGCAGTAAATACGGTGGCTCAAAAAAGAAATGTGAACAACGAAAGAGCAGAGAAAAGATGAAAGAAGAAAACTCGAGAGAACGCTGGAAGACAGGGTGGAGGGTGAGGCCCAGAGGGAAGAAAGGAGAGGAAGAGAGATGAGGAAGAGACGGGAGGTCAATGGTAAAAGAAAAGAATGGCGAAAAGATGGAGACAAGATTAAAAAAAAAAAAAAAGTGGAGAGGACTGCAGGTGGGACCCCAAGGAGAGAGAGAGAGAGAACAAAAATGAGACGAAGAAGAAAACAACAGACAGAAACTTGAGGGGCACTCAGTGGAGCGCATCTCTCCGACCAGGGCAACGTAATATCCAAACCTCTCTTCTTAATGGGTTTAGGTTTTCCATCACTGATCAGGGTTTCTCAGAAAGTGTTTTCCAGATCCAGCATCTGAATACGATCCGGATCGGTCCCGAAGTTAATCGATTGTTCCCGGGGACATGGGCCATCTACTTACCAAATTTGGTCCAAATCTCTCTTTTAGTTTTTGGGTAATCCAGCTCACAGACAGACAAACAAACAAACAGGGGTGAAAACACACTCTCCTTGTCGGAAAGAGGAAAAGATCGAGGAGAAATAGAAAAAAAAAAGGAAAAAGTGAGAGGGCAGGCCCCGAGGGAGGACCTTTTAACTACCTCGGACAAGAAGTTTTCCACAGTGAAGTTCTGCAGCCAGGAGGATCCCCAGCCCGTATACTGGCAAGGTATACGAGAATATACGGGGTTTACTGTATACGGGAATACTAAGGAAATAGGGTAAAGTAAGGGGTTTATTGTATACGCGATAAATAAGGTGATTTTTTTTTTTTAGGACAGAGGCTCCTATCATAAGAGGTTCCTAGTATGAATGGTTAATACGGGGGTTCCTTGTATACGGGGTTAATTCAGAGGTTCCTTGTATACGGGGTTAATACGATGGTTCCTTGTATACGGAGTTAATACGTCTCCTTGTACGAGTATATGGGGTTAGTACGGGGACGCTTGTATACGGGGTTAATACGGAGACCCTTGTATAAGGGGTCAATACGGGGGTCCTTGTATACGGGGCTAATTCAGACGCTCTTTGTATAAGGCGGGTTCCATTTACACGGTGTTAATACGGCTCCTTGTATACGGGGTTAATAAGGGGCCTCTTGTACACGGGGTCCTTGGATACGAGGTTAATACTAGGGGGTTCCTCGTATACGGGATTAATTCGGGGGTTTCCCCGTATACGGTATTAATACGGGGGGTTCCTCGTACCCGGTATATGAAGTTAATACGGGGGCTTCCTCGTATACGGGGTTAATAAGGGGGAGGGTTCCTTGTATTTGGGGTTAATACGGGGGTTCCTTGTACACGGGTTTTTTCTTTGTAATCGGGGTTAATACGGGGGTTCCTTGTATACGGGTTTTTTCTTTGTAATCGGGGTTAATACGGGGGTTCCTTGTACACGGGTTTTTTCTTTGTAATCGGGGTTAATACGGGGGTTCCTTGTTTATGGGTTTTTTCTTTGTAATCGGGGTTAATACGGGGTTTTCCGTATATACATGGTTATTACGGGGGTTCCTTGAATACGGGGTTAATACGGGGGGAATGTATACGGGTTTAATACGGAGGTTTCCTTGTATACGCTGTTAATAAGGGGGTTCCTCTTGTACGGGGTTAATATGGGGGTCTTCTATACGGGGTTAATAAGGGGGTTCCTCTTGTACGGGGTTAATAAGGGGGTCTTCTATACGGGGTTCCTTGTATACGGGGGTCAATACGGAGGTTCCTTGTATACAGGGCTACTACGGGGGACCTTTAATACGAGGAGTCCTTGAATACGGGGTTAATACGGGGGTCCTTGTATACGAGGTTAATACGGGAGTTCGTCGTATACGGGGTAAATACGGAAGCTCCTTGTACATGGGGTAAATATTGAAGTTCCTTGTATACCGGTCTTCACAGCTGGGAATACGGGTCCTAATCTCCCGTATTTCTTCACAATCCTGCAAGACCCCTTCAGTCCGATTACGTGTTCTTTGGATTTATTTCTTGCTACCTAGAGGCGATTATTTCTTCAGTTTAGGGGAGATTTCAGGTGGTGAAGGGATTAATGAGGCGATATTTCTTTAGTTTAGGGGAGATTTTGGGTAGTGAAGGGATTAATGAGGTAATTATTTCTGCAATTTAGGGGAGATTTTAGGTAGTGAAGGGATTAATGAGGTGATTATTTCTTCAGTTTAGGGGAGATTTTTGGTAATGAAGGGATTAATGAGGCGATTACTTCTTCAGTTTAGGGGAGATTTTAGGTAATGAAGGGATTAATGAGGTGATTATTTCTTCAGTTTAGGGAAGATTTTAGGTAATGAAGGGATTAATGAGGTACCAGTAATTATTTCTTCAGTTTAGGGGAGATTTTAGGTAATGAAGGGATTAACCCCTTAACCGCGGGTGTCATTCCAGAATGACGGCGACAAAACTGGACCAAACCGCGGGTGGCATTCTGGAATGATCGTGAATATTTTGAACACCGCGCGTTTTCCCGGCGCGCAAATATTCTCACGCAAGAGTAGCTGTCGAGTTCTTTCACGCCAGCCATCCCACACCTCCCTCCTCCAACCCCGAGGGGACCCCCCCCACCCCTGCCCTGACCCGCGTCAGTCAGTATCTGTCCAGCTCTGCGTGATAATGGCGCTCCGTCCCGACTCATCGTCGCTCGCTTCCTCCTCTACAATGTTTAGTGCTAGTGTTCCCTCTACCTCTACACCGGTAAAGGAACTGCCGACGGCGAGGCAGAAGGGGTTGAGCACTCCTGAAATTAGAACTGAGCTGGACAAAACAGTAAGTACTACTCTTGATTGTGGCAGTGAAAGTGACACACTCACAGCAAGCAGTGATGATTTGGCAGTGATTGGTGGTGAACCATTTTCCATTGATAGTGACAGTGATGAAAGTGATCGTGTTGATTGCCCCCCACCACCCCCAACTTACTCTGGGAAAGGAAAGGCTCCTATGGGCAAATCTGGTATTGCACGTGGGAAGGGAGTGAAGCGCAGGCTCACGTCTCCCACACCAGGCCCTAGTACGCATTTCCCATCAATTTCCCGTTCCCCTAGCCCAATTGCCCTCACATCATTATCATCATCATCTGTCGTGCCCTCTCCTCAGTCTACATCATCTGAGGAGTACGAATTACCAAAGCCTGCAAAGCGAGGGAAGGCAGGCCGTGCAGGCCGTGCAGGCAGGCCTAGAACAAAGGGGATGCGTGGCAGTTGGAGGGCAAAGCTGGGCGATAAGCGAGGCGATAAGCGAGGTGATAAGCGGGGTAGAAAGGGTCAAGTTTCACCACGCACCAGGTCAGAAACCCCCGCCTGCCCCCGCTCAGTTCCCTCACCCGCACCACCCCCCACTCACCGCCCCGCACTCACCCCCTCCCCGTTGCCTCCTGCCTCACCCACCTCCCGCTTGCCTCCTGCCTCACCTCCTGCCTCACCCATTGCCTCTACATCAGCTCCTTCTCACGGGGAAACGAGTGAAATGCAACATGCCCCTGCCACTGAACCACGCACAGGGCAAGTTGATGCATTTGTTTGGACTGACGGTGGAGATTTCCAGCCACACAATCCACCGTTTGATATGACAAATGCTGGAATACAGCCTGCCTTCCCATGCAACGCAGGTGATGAGTTTGTTGATTACTTCCTGGCCTTCCTTGATGATGAAATTGTGCAGCATGTCAGCGATGAGACCAATAGGTATGCAACTCAGTGTGCAGCACAAGGGCTGGGACCTATTGGCTCGCCAAAGCAAGTGTCGTGGTTGCCTGTCGGGATCAGAGAGCTGTATGTTTTTTGCACTCATGTTTTTGATGGCCCATATAAAGAGACATGAGTTGGAGGAGTACTGGCTCGTGGATGACATAACTACTATCCCCATATTCGGGAAGTATATGTCACGGGATCGGTTCCGACAGCTGCTTGGATACCTGCACTTCGCTGATAATGACAACCCGTCCCAAACTGACCCTTTGTGGAAAGTGAGGGATTTCCTCAACAAGATTAGGGATCGATTTATGCGATTTTTCAGGCCTATGCAGAAAGTCGTCATAGACGAGTCCCTGGTATTGTTCAGAGGACGTCTCAAATTCAGGCAGTACATCCCCAGCAAACGCCACCGCTTTGGGATAAAGTTCTTTGTGCTGTGTGACTGTGAGACGGGGTATATAATGGATTTTGTCATTTACTCGGCTAGCACAATGGATGTGAACAGGAAAGACCCCCTTGGCTTCTCTGGCTCCGTTGTAAAAGTGCTGATGGAGAGGTATTTTGGTGGTAATCATGTGCTGTACACAGACAATTATTACACAGCACCGAAACTCTCCAAATACCTTGCTGAACACGGCATTGGCACTGTTGGCACTCTACGGAGCTATAGGAAAGAGTGGCCTAGTTTCCCCGAAGCATCATCATCATCCAGGGGAGATGTTCACCTGAAGAAGTCAGAAAAGCTTCTTGCGATCAGGTGGCATGACAAGAAGGTTGTCAATATGATCAGCACCATCCACAAGGGGAAATGAAGAGAACTGGGAAGGTCAGCTACAGGACGGGAGAGCCAATCATGAAGCCTGATGCCGTCATTGATTATAATGTAAATATGAGACTCGTTGATAAGTCTGATATGATGATTGGCGAAATAGACTGTCTCAGGAGAAACACCCGATGGTACAGGAAGGCTTGCCTGCACATGCTCGATATGTGCATGCTCAATGCCTTCATTCTTTACAAGACACAAGTCGGGGGCATAAGGCAACCATCACTGAGACAGTTTTCCAAGACTGTCGTTCAGCAGCTACTTGAACGATTTGGTCAGGTGACGGCATTGATCCCGAGGCGACACTCTGACACACAACCTGACCGTCTTGAGTGCCGCAATTACATGAGCCGGCACCAGCTTGTGAAATTGCCTCCTAAAGCAGGCGGCAGGTTGTCACAGGGCCGCTGCAGAGTATGTTCAACCACCACACGAAGGCCTACGACGAGAAAAATGAGCACACACCAGTGCCTTGAATGCCAAGTCGCTCTATGTGTAACTCCGTGCTTTGCCGAGTACCACTCTCTGAGTAAATACTGAAAGTGACAGTGATATATAGTGATGCGACAGTGACGTGCTTTGCCAATAATTGTATAATGGATAATGTAGTAATAAGGGATATTTTGCCTAGAAAATAAAGGAAATATTGGCCAGTATAATAAGTGATATTGTAATAAGAGAATCTGCGGCACTTGTGGAATTCTGCGGCACTTATGTAATTCTGTGATGCGCCAGTGACGCAATATAGTAATAAGTGCATTGTAAATATAATGTACATTGCCCATATTATATGTAAAATAATATTAGAAGTTAGAAATAATGAAAAGATCGCAGGAAACGTCAGTGAGCGGGTGCCGCCGCAGTGAAGTGAGGCGCAGCCGCAGTGAAGAGCGGGCGCAGCCGCAGGGAAGTGCCTTTTACCTACCTCAGTGAACACAGAGTGGGTGTTTATCGTATGTACAGTGTTCATATATGTTTATATTACTATTATGAGAGAGTGGTTGGCATTTGGTACTGGTGTGTGGGGCGTAAAATAGTTATTTCACACCCCTCACTTCTAACGGCTCTCCCCGTCCTGTGAAAGTCAACGAAGTCATGAAACCTACATCAATGGAAAGCTGAAGGTTTGTACTTTCTAATGGTACCTTATTTTTTTCTCTAGCTTTATTCTGTGCAGAGTTATTAAGGTTTAAAGGTTTGTTTACATTTGGCTGAAACCCCCGCGGGAGAGGACAGTCAGACCAAAACAATACCCGCGGTTAAGGGGTTAATGAGGTGATTATTTCTTCGGTTTAGGGAAGATTTTAGGCAGTGAAAGGATTAATGAGGTGTCTCAATCTTCAGTCGGAAAAGTCATCTGTAACTTTAATTAAAAAAAAAAAAAAAAACTCAGGATACGTAAAATGAAATAAAGAAGAATAATCGAACTGAAAGGGTTGCAACATGAACACAGTCTTATTCTCCATTCCTGTAACATTCAGTCTGGTACAAAAACTCGCCTCTGTACCTCTTACAAACACCATCATCTTCCTCCCGCTTACATTTACTCTTGACTAAACACAACCAAATTCCTCACCTTCACCATTTTCACTCTAACTTGGTCCAGATTTTCGTCCATTTATATTTTGTTTCACGTCGATCTGTGGCAGAAAAACGCAATACTACGGGTCTACATCCTTTTTTATAGCACTTCTTCGTGACTAGCCTCGCAGTCGAGTGTTAATCTATTATTACTAATCAACACTGGAGGTGGACAGATGGCAATTTTAGACTTGGTGTAAAATCAGCAAGTGCTTTGTAACCTGCACTTCTTTCCATTCAGTAGTGTATCATCAGCAAACAGATATGCATACATCTCTCTCTCTCTCTCTCCCTCCCTCTGTATCTTATCTGTATTCAGGCTGCCTGCAACCCTGGCGCGACGAAGCCGTTTCAATTCTGTATCTGTAACAGCATCATTCTCTCACCGTCCAGCCTCCCCCTCTTCCCCTTCCTTCCTTTTCCAGTTTCATGATCTTCCCTTTCCTTCCTTCCTTCCTTCCTGTCACCGTCCAACTCACACCCACACATCCTTCCTTCGTTTCCCAATTTCATAATCTCTCTCTCCCTCTCTAACTAACCAACCAACATTTAAATCGAACATCTCACTCAATCTACCACCCATTCTTACTCCTCCTCTCCCTCCAAAATACAAATGCTGGATGAATAACAAAATACTGTCTCTCCACTCCATTCATTCCTGGTATCTTCCACAGAATGAAGAATGAGAAACTGACTAGGAGAGCACATGAAGTGGAAAAGGAGAGAGGTAGGGGGAAACCAGGGGTGAAGTGGAGGGATGGAGTGGAAAAGCATATGAATGAGGGTGCTATAAGTTGGAGGGGGGGGGGGCAATCTGATTGTGAAGGACAGGGTGACATGGAGGGATTTTTTTGTGGCCAACCCTTCCCCCCCTCCAGGATTAAAGCGTCTGGATAAAAACACTGATTGGTTTTCCATATTGTCGGTGAACACACTTAATCATATGTTGCTTCCAGATCCACAGGCACATAAAAAGAAAAAAAAACTTCTTTGTCAAATACTTCAGCGCAAATTTCTGACCACTAAATCCCCCCCCCTCTCTCTCTCTCTCTCTCTCTCTCTCTACTCTCCGGTGGTCGGGTCAGTAGCCTGTGTGTCTAACCACCTACTGATCTGGGTTCGATTGCACCTATGGCCGGATTTTCTAAGATGGCGTAATAGCAGGTAATTTCGTGCGTTCTACAGTAAATTCCATCACCTTCGCACCCTTTTAAGCTTCCTTTGGTGAATATACAGGTTCACTCACGCACAAACACAGCCACTATCTATCTATTTATCTATATACCTAGGCTGCTTCCCCCAAGGAAAGGGAGGTAGCCGAGACAGGACGACGCACTCCCCATTTACTCATCCATTCAAACACATTCATTCGCAGCATAGCCCCAAAGGGGAGAAGGGACAGATCCTCACCGCATCACACCGCACAAGGGTCAACTGCACAGTGCAATCAGTGACATCCGCAGCAGGGCCCGACAGCAGAGCTGGTTTACCCCTGCCACATCATAATAGACCCATCCCCTTACCCGCACCTGACCTGACTAGCTGATCAGACCAAATGCGGGAAAATATCCCCTCAGGGCTGCGTCATCATTTATTCATTCGCAATTTTTCTCCATCTATATCTGTCACGCACAGCCACTCTTCCTTGCTCAACAGACATCCCTCTCGCATCCAGCGCTCTCTTCACACTGTCCATCCATCCTATTCGTGGTCTCCCTCTCAGCCTTACACCTCTCACATCAGATCTAGTTATCTTTTCCACCAATCGCTCATTTCCCATTCTCTCCATATGCCCAAACCATCGTAACACCCTCTGCTCAACTCTACCAGTCATCTCCCGAACAACTCCAGTTCTCCTTCGCACTTCATCATTTCGCACTCGATCCATACGCGTCACTCCACACATACTCCTCAGACACCTCATCTCCATTACATTCAAACTTTTCCTCTCTGCTACACCCATATTCCATGTTTCAGCCCCATATAACGGAGTCGGTACCACAACACCCTCATACAGCCTTCTCCTTACATCCATTCTAAGCGAACGACATCTAAACACTTTTTTCATTCCTCCCAGCACCATACCTACTTCATTCATTCTAAACTTCACTTCTGCATCTATTCTTCCATCCACAGCAACATGTGACCCTAAATATTTAAAACACTCTACCTCCTCAAGCAACTCACCATTCAAAACTATATTCATCCCCCTACCATCTACCAACCTCGAACACTTCATCACTTTACTCTTATTCTCATTTACTTTCAATTTCCTCCTTTCACACACCCTTCCAAACTCCTCTACCAAATGTCTCAATCTCTCCTCTGAATCAGCCACCAGTGCAGTATCATCTGCAAACAGCAGCTGCTTCAGATTCCTCTCTCCACCATCAACATTCACCAGAGTCAGACCTCCACCTAACACTCTTGCATGCACCTCCCTACAACACCATCCATATAAATATTAAACAACCAAGGCGACATCACACATCCCTGTCGCAGCCCCACTCCCACGGGAAACCAATCACTCACAGCATTTCCCACTCTTACACACGCTCTACTATTTACATAAAAACTTTTCACCCCTTTTAGTAACCTACCATCAAGTCCATACAATCTTAAAACAGTCCACAAAGCCTCCCTATCAATTCTATCATACGCTTTCTCTAAATCCATGAATGCCCAAAACACATCCTTGCCTTTCGCTAAATACTTTTCACACACTTGTCTCACATTGAACACCTGATCCACGCATCCCCTCCCTCTCCTAAAGCCACACTGCTCATCACCAATCACTCCCTCTGTACCCTCTCTAACTCTCATAATTAACACTCTACCATACACCTTACCTACAACACTCAACAGACTTTTGCATGACGCATTGTATATACAGTATATATGGCCTTTGTCAGCGTATACACGAGGAGCCAACCATAAAGATCAGGTAAGCCCCAGGTACACTGAAATGATCACGTAACGTTTAACAACCTACTTTTAACGTAACTCTTTAAGCAATTACGTTCTCGCTTCTATGTTTAAAAAAATGAAAACTCCTTTAGCACTGCTGTTTACAATGCGTCATGCAAAACTGAAATCAAGCTATTAATTTTTTGCTGAAAATGCCACAATCTGACCTGCACGTCATACGGTATGAGAAAAATAAGTGTTATGATACCAGCCAATAAACATCAGTGCATGTATGTTTTTAACTAACAGAAACATTTATGTACTAAGGTACTATGAATCGTTAATGATGTCTACCACTGCATAATTATTAATGTTCATTTCAAATAAATTCCAATAAAGTTCTTGAACGCTCATCACAGCTTTAACCCAATAGCGTCCAGTGTCCTCAATATAGGACGGAACTGGGCATTTTCAAAATTTAATAGAGAAGGGAACCCCGTGGTTGGGACCTATGAGCTTCGCGCCTATGAGCCGACAGGCGGAGGGCGGTACGCCTAGCACCCTTCCAGCAAAATCCCTCGCCCGGGAAATCTTGGAGCCGATGGGTTAAATACCGGTACCATGCTTTTCGAAGCTGTTAGTGTTGTGTGAAGGCTGACTAATTATGGGATGCCACCAAAGTGGGATCTTACCGGGTCATGACAAGAAACAGCCAGCCTGGGCCACGTGTTGCACCAACACAAAGTCTAACTATATACACATCGATATTTTAACCTGCTGCACAACAAAAAGACACAGCTGAAAGTCACAAGTCTTGAGTTGGTACTTACCTGATACTGACTGCGAACTCGTCATAGAGCCCAGCACAGGACCGTACTTTCTCGTTCTGTGGAAGCGATAGCCAAAATTAACACTTTCCCATGCTGACCAGGTACTGAACATATCGGTATGATTATTGTAAGGAGAATGATGCATGTGAAAGAAGAATGTTGTAATGGCTATATTTGTGCATTTAAGGGTAAGTCATCTACTTGTACTCAGTTTAAATGACCGCCATGGCTGGGAATCGAACCCCCCAAAATGGAATCGCAGATGGGGTGACTAACGCATGCCACTTGACTACCGTAAATCCTCTCCATGAATACTACCTTATTATTCTTAAACAACACCTGGCTTATGTACCACGTAATACATCAACGTCAGACGATTCTCCTCAACTCTGAAAACCCTCCAGTCACGCGGAGGGTAAAAACTACCTCGATTAACTTCACCCCAGAGACGTACCGTACTTTATAAAAATACTCTTGCCACCTCTGGATGATATCAAACTTGGAGACCTTTTATACTGACAGAATTAGTCTCCATTAACATCTCCACAACCTCATTTCAACCCTTAAAGTTAATGAGAAATACGAATATAATGCAACACCTCCTGGGCCTGAAGGTGTTAATCTTTATGTAACAGCTGAGAAATCACGTGTGTTTTACTTTGGCTACCGGTAGACAAATTTCCTCGCCACACGGAAACCCCCTGCTATTCTGGAGTTACACCTCTTTTTACTACATTTTATAATAACACGGTTCCTGTTCTCTCTCCTCTAATTCTTTCCCTTATGTATGGGATAACAACAACAACAACACTAATAATAATGATGATGATGATGATAATAATAATAATAATAATAATAATAATAATAATAATAATAAAAAGAAACAAATGCATTAGGGGTCGAATGCTCATCGTCCACCAAAATATGTTGTCGGCTAAGATACAAGCTACCTTCAAATCAAATGTAAAGAAAATTCGCAAAACTCTACGGAATTCAGCCACCGCGTTTCGCAAAAAGCCAAATCATATTCAAAAATATATATCGGCTGGCACTGGGTCACCTTTGATCGAATCCTCACCAAAAATAAGATTTCCGCATATCCACATAAATGCTATTTCCTGAGGGTTTGGAGAAAATTCGTCCTCAACTTCTCGAGATCTTTTGGCCACACACACACACACACACACACACACACACACACACACACACACACACCATATCGCCTCGCCTTACAAATGGTGGTGGTAATAAACAAAATTGATGTACTATAAGCATCAAGTGGGTGTCGTGTTCACAAAAGAAGAGTTTGTTAGTGTTTTCAAGTGTCCTCTTAATAACTACTCTACATAGATCACAGTAATAAAACATACAAACAGACAGCTGATCCATCCCTTCACTAAGAAAGGTCTCCCGTGAACTAAAAATAATTATCTAGTGGTGGCAAAAATAAACAAATATATAAATAAATAAAGTAAAAGTTTGTTCCTGTACTGCACGGGAAAAGCCACCTCCTCTCTATGTATGTATTACTGTGACTGTCAGTTTACGTACGCCTGGAGGGTAAATACGAGCCTGAAAGCGTCCGTCCTCTAGTGCGGTCCTTCCCTCTCTCACTTCCTTCACTCTCAGAACCACTTTTCTTCTGCTATTCTTGCTACCACAGACGATTTCATTCAGCCCAGGGAAGGTATCTAGCAGTGAAGGGGTTCATATGAGGACTGTACCAAACCCCTCCGTTTCGAAAAGTTTGTTTGAAGGGAAGTGAAACAATCTGAAGACAGCATGAACAAGGCAAAAGACGTCTCTCTCTCTCTCTCTCTCTCTCACACACACACACACACACACACACACACAATAACTAGGTGTGCAATTAACCCCTTCAGCCAGAGGACGTCACAAATTTTTTCCCTTGCTGCTACCAGACGAATTTATTCAACTTTGACCAGGACTCCAGTAGAGGTTAACGAGATCTATTTCTATTCCCTGCAGCTCAATTAATACATCTTTAGGTGAATATAATAGCTTGGAGGCAGAAAAAATAAGTGCATCGTGGTAGTGAAGGGGTTAACAGGCTGGGTGGGGGAAGGTGGTTAATGAGACGCGAATGTATAGTTAGCAACATATAAACCTGGGACAGCATCAGCGTGTAGAAGAGGTTTAGCATTCGGCATACCTGAGAACCCTGACATAATCACATGTTTGTAGGTAGCGCTGCCATGAAGGAGCGGAGGTGTCAAATAGTACCTGAACTAAGTGTCTGTGATGCATGAACGTCGATTATTGTACCCAGACCTCTCCTTCACACGCTGTACCGGGTTCACTTTTGAGCAACCGTAAACACGAAGAAAGAAGTATCGCGGGGAGGGGTCCAACAGTATCATAAGCGTGTAATATGGCTTGTGACGCCCCAGGAAGATTGATTTACCCTCTGAATATGCAAACAATACGAGTACTGACTGGAAAATGTGTCAAGCAAGTTATATATTTACCATCTGCATTTTTGGCCATCGTCTGTGGTGTCAAGAGAGTTTTCGCGTCGTGTGTATACCTTTCCTTCTCTCCCTTTTCTCCTTTCCTTTTTTCCCTCTTCTTTCTTTCTTTCTTTTTATTTAACTGAGAGTATCCTGTCACCCCGGAGAGCCAGTCGTAATGCCAGCCACTCAACACAAAGTCGCCGGGAAAGAAAGTTGAATGAAGTCTTGTTTGTCGAGTTAAGTTGGTTCTCAGGGCGGGGCCTCAACTCCACCTCCTCACTTTTTATTCTGTCTCTGTATCCGCCCCCGTCCTCTTCGACCCTGATATATGATACACTATCTCCTTCATGCTCAACTTTAAGGCTCAAATTATCTTCAGCTCAGGAGGCTTCCTAGTACCTTTTCCTTCGTGATTTATTATACATTAACACCTTAGTATGCCCTTTGATGTTGTATCCATCGTCTTATCAACACACACTCAGTTAATATTTAAGGAGAGAATACTCTGTGCCATAAAAAGAAGTACTGAGTTAAGGGAGACGTGATAAAGCTTCCTTAAACGACGAGAGTATGACCCTTGGTGTACCATTTCTGTTTTGTGAGGATTTATGTGAATTTGCAAGGTACATCAGAGTACAGACAGTATGGCACGACAAGGCAAGGCACAGATGGTTCGAGATATGGGACAACTAATAATCATAAGGGCCACGGAAAGCTAGAGGAGTTACTCAGGACTATCAAAAAAGCCACAGGATTCGTTAAAAATGCTCTCAAGACAAGTGCTCGCAATGTTAATAAAAGGGGGGGACAAATGCTCTCAGCGTAGCAAAATCTAGTTAAAAAAACTGGCATCCTAACCCTAACATCCTTTGCCCCTAACGTGATCATTGTTCAGACCTAACCTTGGCATTTTTCGTTCCTATTTGCATTCTTCAAAAGGATAATAATGGGTTAATTATCCATTCACCTACTAATTAATCACCTGCCACATTATCTACCCTTTGGTCTTCCAGTTCCCCCTCACATTCAACCTCGTTAATTATCCATTCAGCCTATTAATTAATCTGCCTTAACTTTTCGTCTTCTCAGCCCCCTTCACATTCACTTGTTCCCCTATGGCGTGTGTATACTAACCTGAAGAAGCTCCTTAACTCCTCTCAGGTCAACTGATGGCCACTTGTAGTTAAACTGGAGAATGAATCGACCAGTAATCATGGACACTTCCCATACTTGAGGATCATCTAAGTACACGCACCCATGCCTTAGTATTTGAGTGACCCAGTTCCCTTAGGTGAAATATAGAGCCATTATATTAATCCCACCCCATGTGACCTATACAGTATCATCCCTAATTAACCCCATTATTTTAATTAATCACCTGTTCAGCCTCAAACCTCTACCATCCCTCATTAGCCTCATTATCTTACCTAATCACCTGTTCACCTCACCTACCCCTCCCCCCTTAAAGGCCTATCACCTGCACCTCCACATCCTCTCCTACTCAACCACCGCCCTCATTACTTAATCACTCACCTGCCACCTATCGTACCTACACACTATTATAATTTCCACTCACCTTTCCCAAACCTGCTCGTTTTCTTGCATATACTACTTACAACCACCATTCACATACTACCTATAGTACTCGTTCACCTTTCTTATCCTGTACTCATTCACCTTCCCCATCTTCTAAACTTATACCTGCTCATTAGCCCCATTATCTTACCTTTCCATCTGTTCACCCTCACCCCCACCTGCTCCTCCTTGAAAGGCCTCACCAGCACCCCGCACACTCTCTCCCCTCTGTCTCGTTGAATGGAGGACTGCGTAGTACTTCTTTGGTTACATTTTTTGCATTTTACACTTCAATGTTCTCTTGTACGTTGTTAATCTCTTTTTAATATCTACACAATTTTTCACAGGTAACACACAAGTGAAATTTGGGTTTAATAAGTACAATCTGACGTCTGATGGTTTAGTGGGTTAAGGCTATCTAACTGGATATGTCCTATAAGGGTTTAAGTCCGAGGTTTGGCTGGGGTATACTGCTCACATGCCACTCAAGGAAAAACGACTGGTCACCTGAACCTTCAATGTCTGGATTATGTAGCCTAGCCCTGGGCACCTATGCTTCTGGAGAAACAATAAATGATGGTATAAAGGATGGAATAGGCAAGATCAATTGCTAGGGAAAAGCGTGTGACGGGATCTTCAAAGCCCCTACAGACAACAGAGCTCCGACCAACACCTGAGCCTCCCCAAGCCCTAATTACCTGCCTACACAAAAGCCTGTCTCTTGTGTACACCTGTCAACACCCGGACACCTATTTATAAAGCATCCCAGCACAGTGACACGATAAACAAGTCCTCAGAACAGTTAATATCACCGGTCGTGTTGTTTTTGTCATATTTTATCTGTTACGTATTCACTCGGTATTCAGTGAAGTGTTTGGTGGGTGTATGAATGAAGACAAACGTATATACAAGCAATCTAATGCACGCCTTCAACTTAGAGAATTTTACGAATATGACCCGCGGTGCGATAATAATGACTACTACTACTGACGGTGGTAGCGAGGGCGGCGGTTGTGGTGGTGGTAGTATTAGTATTAGTACAAGTGCTAGCAGAAACCCTAGGCTCTTCGAAAACACAAACTCGTTGGACTGTACGTTCAAGTTGCTTTTGAAGGATAGGGAGAGAAATGAGAGACGTTTGCATAACCGCGCAGAGTTGCTTATTTATATCAGTGTCACCGCGTGAAGGCGTCCATCTTCACTGCCATAATGATTTACTTGCCATGAACAACAATAACACATTTATCTTGATGCGTCTTTTTGTTCTTGCTACTTCCAGACGTCTCTGTTCAGCTTGGGAAAAGTTCCGTTGTGCAAGGGTGAAGGCAGACAATCAAACCTCTCCAAGTCGTCACGTCTCTCCTGAGCTGGATTTAAAAAAAAATCGTCTGTAGATTGCAAAAATAAATTGAAAAACTCCATCATAGTAGTGAAGACGTATTCCCCTCACTGCAATGGCGTACAGTCTAAGACAAAAGTCGTGTCGCGATTTTTGGTGAAGACATCTGATAAAAGGCTAACCTTGAGGGCATGCCAGTCTCGAATGCGTTACTGGGGTAGGACTCTCAGATTGTTTCGCGACTGACATTAAGTCATCGGACAAAGCAGCGACACGACTTTTATCTTAAACTGTACGTTCTGAAATTTATTCTCGCTGCTGCCATGCGATTTTATTCAGCTCTTAAAGGCTTACCAAATTCCATCTCTAACCCCTCCACTTTAAAAATAACCAAAGCTGAAGAAAATACTCTGGAGATGGCCAAAAAAAAAAAAAATGAAAGAAAAAGAAAAACTGAGGAGACAGAAATGATCAAAGAGCAATGACATACTTGGGGTGAAGGGATTATCAGCTTTGGTCTGTTCTGGTGAGGTTAACCCCCTTCCCTTATTTTCGGTACTATTTTCTTGCTGCAACCAGACGATTTTACTCAGCCTTGGAGACATCTTTCTGGACTGGATGGGTTAGATACAGCCTTTATTTACCCTTTCACTATTAAATGTCTGTCTCCAGCTGAAAAAAATCGTCCGCGAGTGGAAAGAATTAATCAACAAAATAGGCTACCGTACTGAAAGGGTTAACGCAGGCTAACAGCTCCTTCAATCCGAGGTCTTTTTCATTCTGTTCTTCCTGTTATCCAATTCAATCTATTGTTATCTTTTTCATTCTGTTCTTGCTAATATCTTTTTATTCTGTTTTGCTGCTCTTTTCCATTCAATTCTTGCTACTATCATTTTCATTCTTATCTTAGTACTATCTTTTCCATTCAATTCTTGCTACTATATTTTTCATTCATATCTTGCTACTATCTTCCATTCTGTTCTTGGTACTCTCTTTTTTCATTCTGTTCTTGCTTATACTTTTTTCATTCTGTTTTTGCTACAATCGTTTTCATTCTATTCCTGGTACTAACTTTTCATTCTATTCCTGGTTACATGCGAGCGAGTGAAGTGAGCAAGCGACGTCTATTCTCAATTAAATTCGGAAATGAGTGGCCCGACCCGACCGTCACGCTAAACGGGAGCTAATAACTTTACTTCCATGTGACGCAGAGCTGAAATTCTGTCCGCGTGTGATACATTTATTCAACAAATTTTACAATCAACTAAAATCTCACCCAAAATAGCGTAGGAACCCCTTGAAATCTCGAGTTTTCCATTGGAGAGTGTGTGTGTGTGTGTGTGTGTGTGTGTGTGTGTGTGTGTGTGTGTGTGTGTGTGTGTGTGTCTTTTGTTCCAGTAAATTTTTCATCGTTCAGCTACCATCATGAAAAAATAATATATCAGTGGGAAATTGTGATAAGATGGTGCTCGCTCGCTCGTCACGTTCACAAAAAACGCACCTGATTGGTACTATATTTTTTATTCTAATCTTGCTACTACCTTTTTCATCCTGTTCTTGGTTGGCTGCTATCTTTTTCATTCTATTCTTGCTACTATCTCTTTGATCGTATTCTTATCTTTTTCATTCTGTTCCTTGTACTACCACTTTCATTCCTTTATTGCTACCATGTTTCCATTTAATTTTGGTGCTCTCATGCCACTATCCTTTTTTTAGTTGTATTCTTGGTACTATCGGCTCACTTTATTCAGCTTCAATCATTTCAAACTGGAGGGGTTATATACAGCCTTCATTAATTCCTTAAGTACATGGAGTCTTTCTCAAGGTGAACAACACAGTCGACCATATGCAGCAAGAATTTAATATAAAATGCGTCTCCAGCCTGAATGGTTTGTTACCCTATGAGGGAATACAAAAACACCAACATTTCTATACTCCGTTCACTCTAACTTGGCTTAAAACTGCCATTTATCCTTCCTGAATGCTGAGCTGTAACAGGAGATTAACGATAGAATATGATGCTAGGCACGAAGAAGTGCTACGGAAAGGAAGCGGAGCACTGTCATTTCACCCCCACTGACCTATGTGGAAGCAGCAGCAAAAGGACAAATATCAGGCCTAAGTTAAAGTGAATGAGGAATTGTAAAATATGGCCTTCATTTTGACGACGTATTTTCTGGTTTTATTCTTGTATGGCTTTACTTATTTCAGGACAGACCCCTAGTAGTGAAGGGGTTACTGAGGGCTCTATCCAACACCCCGAGTTAAAAGTAAATAAATAATAATCTACGCAAATAAATTCCGAAATCTAAACAAATAATCTAGCATAAAAGTGAATAAAATCGTCCACAGGTAGAAGGAATATATCACTAAATTACGTCATAAATCAAGGCCTTAAGACCCTTATGGCAGGAGGGGAATAAACTTAAATAAATCGTCTGGTTGTAAAAAAATCGTCGTACTGAAGGAAATTAACCCCTTCAACCCGTGGACATAGGCATTTTTCATTTTAATCTCGCTACCCCAGACGATTTAACGCAGCCCAGAACAAACTTTTCAGACTGGAGGGGTTAGGAAAAAAACCTCATTAACCATCTTACCACCTGGGGCTCTCCTATGCTGTATCAAATCGTCTGGTATTAGCAACAGTATACTTGCAAATTATTATAAACTGACTAAAATATACTAGACACGAAGAAGTGCTATAGAAATTATGTAGAACTGTAGCACTGTCTTTATGTCACCGAGCTACATGATAGACTACGTACTTGTGTTGAAGTGGCCAAACCCTGCAACACCATGACGTGTTTATTATTATCTCCGAAGCCGATACTGGAAGAGGTTATGTATTCATCCTTGTCTGTCTCTCTGTGTGTCCACAAAATCAAAGCTGTTATCGGATTTCCATGAAAATGTGGCGCACAGGTGGGCAGTGTGTCAATATGATTACTTTCGAAGGTGCATACGGATCCGGAGGCAGAAATAATCATAAAATTTACTGCGTCGGCGGAGGTTGCCATCTCTGAGATTCTGTAGCAGGGCAGGCTAAGACTGCAGAATTAATTAACTGATCATGTGAGACCGCTAAAATATTCCTCTCGTAGGAAATTACTGCGGTAGATATTACATTTTATTGGCGTTCGGGAAGCGATGCTCTTCGAGACCTTTCTAGTGTTATTTAGCCTAATCGGGCGCTTATATTCAGCTTTGCAAATAATCTCTAACAGCGAAGGGATTAAATACAGTAATGTTGTGTCTAACCCCTCCATTTGCAAAAGCCTCCTTAACTTTAATAAAATCCTCTGGGTGTATGTGTGTGTGTGTGTGTGTGTGTGTGTGTGTGTGTGTGTGTGTGTGTGTGTGTGTTTTTTTTTGTCCTGTGGTAAATCAAACACAAACACACACACACACACACACACACACACACACACACAATACAGGAGACATTATGCATTCATACATATGTGATTACCTACGCCGCCACACGTATCGGCCTATGCAAATGTATATGTCGATAGCAGCGTGGGGGTGACGTGGCTCTTGTCCGGAGTCGCAGCTGGCAGGGGACTGGGACAGGGTGGGTGGTGGCAGGGGTTGAAGGGGTTGGTGTGGTGGCAGGGGTTAAAGGGATTAGGGTGGTGGCAGGGGTTGAACGGGTTAGGGTGTGGTGGCAGGGGTTGAAGGGGTTAGGGTTGTGGCAGGGGTTGAACGGGTTAGGGTGTGGTGGCAGGGGATGACGGGACTGGGGTGGTGGCAGGGGTTGAAGGGGTTGGAGTGGTGGCAGGGGTTGGGGTGGTGGCAGGGGTTGAAGGGGTTGGAGTGGTGGCAGGGGTTGAAGGGGTTGGGGTGGTGGCAGGGGTTGAAAGGGTTGAAGTGGTGGCAGGGGTTGAAGGGGTTGGAGTGGTGGCAGGGGTTGGAGTGGTGGCAGGGGTTGAAGGGGTTGGTGTGGTGGCAGGGGTTGAAGGGGTTGGGGTGGTGGCAGGGGTTGAAGGGACTGGGGTGGTGGCAGGGGTTGAAGGGGTTGGAGTGGTGGCAGGGGTTGAAGGGGTTGGGGTGGTGGCAGGGGTTGAAGGGGTTGGAGTGGTGGCAGGGGTTGAAGGGGTTGGGGTGGTAGCAGGGGTTGGGGTGGTAGCAGGGGTTGGAGTGGTGGCAGGGGTTGAAGGGGTTGGGGTGGTGGCAGGGGTTGGGGTGGTGGCAGGGGTTGTGGTGGAGGCAGTGGTTATGGGGGTGGAGGAAGTGGTTGGGGTGGTGGCAGGGGTTGGGGTGGTGGCAGGGGTTGGGGTGGTGGCAGGGGTTGGGGTGGTGGCAGGGGTTGGGGTGGTGGCAGGGGTTGAAGGGGTTGGGGTGGTGGCAGGGGTTGGGGTGGTGGCAGGGGTTGGGGTGGTGGCAGGGGTTGGAGTGGTGGCAGGGGTTAAGGTGATGGAAGTGATGAAAAATTGTTAAAAAAAATAATAATAATAAATAAATAAAAGGCATGGGAGGAATGACAGAAAACAAAGAAAACAAGGTATGAAAACAAGATGGACGGGGGAAGAGATGTAAGGAGAAAACGAGCCGAGAAAGAAAGGGAGAATTAGCAGGGAGGGGAAGAGAGGGAGGAGGGACATAGCAGGAAGACAAGGAAGAACTGGCAGAGAAAGGAAACTAACAGGGAGAGAAAGAAGGAAAGAACCAGCAAACAGAGAAAAGGACAGAAGGAACCAGCAAAATGGGAGAATGAAGGAAGAGAGGAACTAACAGGGAAGAAGGAAGGATGGAACCAACAGGGAAAGAAGCGATGAACTACCAGGGAGAGAAAAAGTCAGCAATAAGAGACGGAGGGAAGAAACTGACATGGAGAGATGGAAAGGAGGAACTTGAGAGAGAGAGAGAGAGAGAGAGAGAGAGAGGAACTAACAGGGTGGGAAGGGAACAACAGGGAGATAAGGAGGGAAGTAACAGGGAGGGAAAGAGGGATGCAGGAAGGAGAGAAGGAGGTAAGTAAGCCTGGCAGGAAAGAGGAGGGATCACTACAATGACATTCCGGGAAGAGCACAATTCTCTCTCTCTCTCTCTCATATTACCCCAACTCCTATCTGTCTCCTCTTTCAATCTTTAGTTCCGTTTTTCCCCATCACATCCTCTTTCTTTCTGCCTTGTTCCTTTTCCTCTTTCCACACGCTTCATCCTCTCCCTTTCTCATTTCTCGTCTTCCTCTCCTTCTCCCCTTTAGGTTTCATCCTGTCCCTCTTGCTCTCCCACACTTCTTCCTTCCACTTCTCTTCCCTTATTCACCTACCCGGCACTTCCTCTTCTTCCACCTCCTTCAGTCCTCTTTCCTATCATCTACTGTAATATTGACGTTGAGTTTGTATGTATGTGTGTATGTAACGAAACTCCAAACCCTGACAAACGAAACACTGCACACACAACAATTCACTGTCCAATAGCAGACATTTTGAGTTTGGTGCGGTTGATGTCCTCTGAGTGATGTTTCGCCCGCCACGCCTCCTGCAGGGAAAGTGCCACCAAGTGTACAAGCGAAGGCGTTTGTTCTCTCTAATCCTTTATTTGCCCTATCTATACTTTTATTTCTTACTTTTTTCCCTCCCTCCTAACCTCCACGTTCTCTTACCCTTGTGGAGTATATTACACCACAAAGTATCGTACCTCGCATTTCATCTACACACGTGGTTTCCTTCCCTCGTGGCTTCTTCCTCATTTCACCTACACACGTGGTTTCCTTCCCTCGTGGCTTTTCCCCACCTTGTTCTCGGAATTAGCATATCTATTGGTGCCGCTACCAAAAGAATTCAATTTCTCTTCGCTCCTCACCTGTAGCGGTGCCTAAACCAATCAAAGTTGTATATTCAGGTGACCTAGGCCTACCGGTGCTTCGCCCTGCTTATTAGGGGGCTTCAAACCGAGCAGGCGACCTAGCTCCGGCCTTCTTTCCACTCAGAACTTCACCCGACTACTACGTGCCTTGCTCTCCGTCTCCCCTGGTAAAATCTGGTCACGTGGTACAACTTTACATATACGATACACATAAACACAACAGCCCGGCACTCCTGCTTCTCACTAAATTCAGTACTCATATTCTTAGTCTGTAACTATTCATTCATGCAATTGACCTACACACAATGTAATATAATGGCCTTGTACTATTTTGAAATCATGTAATAACACTGTATTGTTCCAAGTCAATAACCATTTCCCTGTCTATTTCTTCCCAACACACTAGCCTTTATTTATCCTAACCATTTGCCTTGGTGTAGCCCTTAGTAAAATATATAATTATCTCCATAACCAAAAACGACACAGTGGTGACCCCAACCTTAACACGCCACACCCTTGCTCTTTCATTCTCCTCAGTCCCTTTCATCCATCCTCTTTCTTCATTTATTTTTCAATCTATTTCATTATTCCATTTTCCTCACGTTTACTTTCCTTCAGTCCTCATATTTTTCTCCCAAACTCCACCCTACCAACCTTCCATCCTCCACCTCCAGCCTCCTTCCCCATAAATCACCATTCCTTTCACATCTCCCTCCTTTCAATATGTCTCCGCCTTCAAATTTATCTTGGGTTATCCTTCCCACATTCTCCACCTCTCCACCCACTATCTTCTCCTTTCTACCACACGTTTCCCAGTCCTTCACCTCTCCATCTTACCATACGTGTTCTTTACTACATCTGTTTTCTCACTAAACCTATAATATTTTCTCCACTAGGTAATATATCCCGGGAAATGTGTGAGTAACTGCAAGGGGTTATTTCTGGACGCATGAGTTTAAAAAAAATGGAGTGTCGACATGGGTTCAATTCTTATTCGTTCCGTTGCTGATTAACTCCGAAGTGGTGACATGTGAAGGTGAAATATGTAGGAGGACTACTGGGACTCAGGCTATTCAGCGTATGACCAGAGTCGGATACATTAAAAAAAAAAAAAGTGGCTTCGTTAAGGTGGATAATTGGACCCACGTTGATATGTATTTCAGAGCAAGTCCAAGAATAACCCCAAGGATCTCTCACATATTTCTCGGGATTCTCATTATGTCCCCTCCACCACACCTCACTTCACCACACCTCCATCTCCCCTCCATCAAAAATCAAACTCCATTCTTTCACTGCTTCTCTCCAACACAAATCGACTTTAACACTTTCTTGCATTCCCACCACCAAATCACACCTCCCCAACACACCTTCATATTCTTTCTATTTTCTTCCACCAACTCACACCTCTCCAACCCCTTCACATTCCCTCTACAGCATCCACCCCATAACGCCTCTACACAACAACACTGCTCCACCACACCACACAACACCCTACCCCACACCATTTTCATCCCTCCATCACACCATATCTCCCCCTGCACCTTCACCTTCCCCCATCACCATCCTGTCCACCAAACCATCATCTATCCACACTACTACATCTCTCCACCACATTTCCACCTTCTCTTCACCACACCTACGAATAAATCTCCAACATATCTCCATCTCTTTTCCCCCTACAATTCTTCACCTCTCCACCACACTACCTCTTTTCCTCCCACACTTCACTCTTCCACCACACCTACACCTGTATTCCGCCACACTTCTCTCCACCACACCGCCACCTCTTTTTCCCCACACTTCACCTCTTCTTCCCCACATTTCACCTCTTTTTCTCCACACTTCACCTCTTTTTTCCCCACACTTCACCTCTTCTTCCCCACATTTCGCCTCTTTTTCTCCACACTTCACCTCTTTTTCCCCACACTTCGCCTCTTTTTCTCCACACTTCACCTCTTTTTCCCCACACTTCACCTCTTTTTCTCCACACTTCATCTATTTCTCCACACTTCATCTCTTTCTCCACATTTCACCTCTTTAACCCACACTTCGCCTCTTTTCCCCACACTTCACCTCTTTCCCCCCACATTTCACCTCTTCTTCCCCACACTTCATCTCTTTCCCCACACTCCACCTCTTTCCCTCCACACTTCACCTCTTTTCCCCCACACTTCACCTTTTTCCCAGACTTCACCTTTTTCCCTACACTTCACCTCTTTTTCTCCACACTCCACCTCTTTCTCTCCACACTTCACCTTTTTCCCCCCACACTTCACCTCTTTTCCCCCACACTTCGCCTCTTTTCCCCCACACTTTACCTCTTTTTCCCCACACTTCACCTCTTTTCCCCCACACTTCCCTCCAGCACACCTCCACTTCCCTTCCTCTCCCGCAGTTTGTAAAATGATGTATGATCGATCGGGAACCTCAACAAGAAGCCATTAGGAACGTCGAGTGCAGCGGCTGATCGATGGGGGAGTGATGGGTGATAGGGAGTGATGGGTGATGTGAGTGATGGGTGATGGGGGTGATGGGTGATGTGAGTGATGGGTGATGTGGGTGATGGGGAGTGATGGGTGATGGGGACTGATGGGTGATGGGTGATGTGAGTGATGGGTGATGTGGGTGATGGGGAGTGATGGGTAATGGGGGTGATGGGTGATAGGGGGTGATGGGTGATAGGGGGTGATGGGGAGTGATGGGTGATGGGGACTAATGGGTGATGTGAGTGATGGGTGATGTGGGTGATGAGGAGTGATGGGTGATGGGGAGTTATGGGTGATGGAGTGATGGGCGATGGGGAGTGATGGGTGACGGGGGTGACGGGTGATGGGGAGTGATGGGGGAGTGATGGGTGATGGGAGAGTGATGGGTGATGGGGAGTGATGGGTGATGGGGGTGATGAGTGATGGGGGTGATGGGTGATGGGGGTGATGGGGAGTGATGGGTGATGGGGAGTGATGGGTGATGGGGGTGATGAGTGATGGGGGTGATGGGTGATGGGGAGTGATGGGCGATGGGGAGTGATGGGTGATGGAGTGTGATGCGTGATGGGGGAGTGATAAGTAATGGGGGAGTGGTGAGTGATGGGTGATGGGGTGATGGGAGTGATGGGTGATGGGGGTGATGGGTGATGTGAGGTGATGGATGTAATGGACGAAGGGGAGTAATGGGTTGATGGAGTGACGAGTGATGGAGTGATGGGTGGCGTGAATGATGGGTGATACGAGGTGGTTAGTGATGGGGAGTGATGGGTTATGGAGGCGATGGGGAGTGATGAGTGATGGAGGTGATGTGATATGGGAGTGATGGGTAATGCTGGGTGGATGGGTGATGGGAATGGGGCAATATGGGTCATCGGTGGTGGTGTGGCATATGCGGTAGTGGAGGAGGTGGATGAAGTAACCTAGCAATGGTGGTGGTGGTGGATGAGTTGATGTGGTGAATGATGGGTTTTTAGTGCTGGTGGTGGAGGATGGATTATGGATGAAGTAGGTAATGGGATGGTGGGTTTGATGGGTGAGTGGGTGGGTGGTGGATGACTGATTAAATGTAGACAGAAGCTGGTGTGGTGATGGCACAAAGGGAACTTGATTAAATCTGAGCTAGTTTCTCTCTCTCTCTCTCCCCAAACAATCACCTTTATTGCTTTCTCTCACTCCCTGTTTCTCCCCCCTCCTCCCTCCTTCAGTCTTTTTCTCTCACTTCCCACGGTTTCCCAAAATAACTTTCTTATTACTCTTCTTTCCCCACTAGTGTCTTTCTTCCTTCCTCCTCACTTTTCTCCTTGCTTCCTCCTCCTTAGCTCCTCCTTTGTCTTCCCTTCTTCTTCCTGTTATTCACCCTTCCTTCTCCCTACGAGTTTATCTCTGTTTACCTCTCTTTGTTTCCTCTTCATCATTCCCCCCTTCTCTCTCTGTGCTCTTTCCTCCTCGATTATTACCCTACTCCCTTCCCACTTTTTTCAATTAACTCTCACCCTCTCTCAATTTTCCCTCCTTCTCCAAACAATGATGTCCTCTTTCCCTCATTCTTTTTCCCTTCCCTTCACCCTCTCACCTTCTCCATAAATAGCGGACTTAAAAACAGTTTCCCCTAATTTCCTTCCCTTTATCTTCATTTTCTCTCCCCTTTGCATCTTCCCCTCTCCCTTCCGTAAGTTTCTCTAAATCAATTTGTTCCCTCCCCGTCACACACAATAATTTCTCTCATCCTTCCGCCTTACCTGATTTCTATCCTCTCTTTTTCTATCCAAACTCCCACGCTCCCTCACACGGCTATCTTTCTCTATCCATGCTTTTATCACCCGTTCCCTCTTGTCCCTTCCACTTCTTCCCTCTCTTTTGTTCTCTCCCTCCTTCACTTGCTCTTTCTTCTAACCCTCTCCCTCTTCCGTCTTAACTTTCGCTTCTTGTACGCTTAACAATCTGGATGGTAAGAAATTTTCATTAAGTTTGTGTGACTTCTCGAAACTCGTGCTGTGTTAGCCATAATATGTAGTTTCAAAAATTTGTTACATTAAAGGCCGATTCTTTTTGGCTTGATAACTACCTGTCTATCAAAATAGTCCGCACTGACAGTACTAAATTCATAATATAATAACTGAGAGCCTATGGGTTCAATCCTTGGCTCACTTTTATTTACAGTCTATGTCAATGAAAAAAACATAAATGAATGCTTAATGGTACATAACATTGACGACATACATATCTCTCACCCAGCAAATAGTAATGATGTAAAAACTCTCGGCAGCATGGTGAGGGTCACATATGATAAGATCATATTTCCTCTGAAATGGTCTAACTCTAAACTCCAGTGCAACACTGTATATGCATGGCAACATGGTAGTTCCTGTTACATATCTCAAACAATATTGTCAGTCACTTTGATGGCAATGATACCCGACCCAACAAGCAAGTAAAAGTCCAAAAGTCACTTTTAATGTACATATTCGTGAATTAAAGAAGAACGTTGTGGAAATTCTCACGTATTTAATAAAAGACAACACTGATAATGCAACACGAAAAACAGGGCACAGACGTTTGTTCTTAGTTTAGTAAATTATTGTCTGAAAATGAGACAATTAAAGCTAATTCAATAAATAATTTTCAAATACTCTTCTCCAGAACAGTGCTAAATTTGCTGGTGTTCGAGAATATGACCCTGTTACACCGGTCTTTCCAGAAATCAAGAGGTTAAGAATCAAACATACTTGATTATGGCGTTGTTAAGAAGTTACTAAAGCAAACGATGACTCTTACCCTGGTTCTTGCAACTTCCAACCGCTATGTATCTTTATCAGTATATATTTCATGCAGCGCGAAAAACACACACTGCAGGTCACAATCACTTACTGTAACAGGTCCTAAATTGTGGAACACTGTTAAAAACGATAACAATTATTATTATTTTTTTTTTAAGACATGGAATTGAAGAATACCTACAAAATGGTGCAAAGTTTTATTTTTCTTGACTTATTTTACGCGTCATGTGTACAATAATGAGATGTGAATTTTAGAAACAGCATTTCATATAATTAGTTTAATTTTTATCAATATATCAATGGCTGAAAATAAAGCATAACTACTTTTACTGAAATTAATTATTATCATTCTTTCTCTATCACTGTCCCTCTCCCTCCCTCCTGCCCTTCCCCTCCTCGCCGCCATTTTCTTTTCTTGCTTTATCTCCCTCTTTCTCTTCCTCTGTCTCACAATTTTCTGCTCTTCCTCCTTTCATTCCCTTCTCTCTGGTTTCCTTTCCTTCCCTTCTTCTGTTCCTCCTGCCACTTCCCACCCTCCTCTCTCTTTCTCTTTCCCATCCTTCCTCGTTCTATTCCTCTCCGCTTTCCCTTCCTCCCGCTCTCCCCTCCCCCCTCAATCTCGCCCTCCCCCCTCCCTTTCCCCCCTACCTTTCGTGACCTGGAGATACACAAAGTTTCTTATTCTTACCTCTCCCCCCCCTCTCTCTCTTTTACGCAACTTTTCCTCTCATCACCCCTCCCCCCTCTCCTCTCACTTTCCCTACTCCCTTCCCCCCTCCTCCTACTCTCCACTCCCCCTCCCCCTCTTCTTCCCACTTCCCTCCCCTTCCTCATCTCTCCTCTTCACCATTCCCCCCTCTCTCCCCCACAATTTCCCTTACCCGCTGCCTTCACTTCTCTCTTTTCTCCCCCAATTCCCTTCCCTTCCCCTTCCCCCCTCTCTTCAAAACTTCCCTTTCTCCTCCCTCTCTCTCCTCCCCCATTCACCCCCCTCCAAGCTCCCCTACTTTCCCCCCTCTCATCCATCACGGAGCCCGGCGCTTTCCATCCATCTCCACCAATGTCCTATCTCACCACAAGCACTACCACCACAATCACTTCATCTCTCTCTCTCTCTCTCTCTCTCTCTCTCTCTCTCACGGTAATCAGCTCAATTTTTTTTTTTCCTTTCTCGATTTCCCTTTTCGTTCTCTCCACCTGCAGTTCTGATACATTTTCGACTTTTCTTCTTCTCCTGACTAACTGACCTATTTTTTTCGTCTGAGCCTCGTTCATAAGTCTTGCACATTTTTTTTTTTTTTTACTGCATTTTTCTATCACCCGTCTTCCCACGCCTTCCTCTCACCGTATTTCACACTTCCCGTCTTTGTTCCGCCTTTCGCTTCTACGACTTATTTCATTATTTCCCTCTGCAAAATAAAAACACTATCCTCGTCTTCCCTTCCCGCCATTCATTTTCCCATTTTCGCCTTCCATCCTTCTTTCATTTTTTCTTTCTTCCTTATATCTTTCCCTCTTCCCTACCCTCCCTCCTTTCCCTCCTCTTTCATCTCATTTTCCTTCCTTCCTTCTTTCCTTCCCTCCTCCTCCTTTTCTTGCGTTAGTTTCCTATTTCCTCGTCCTGTTTTCTTTCCCTCTTCCCTACCCACCCTCCTTTCCCTCCTCTTTCATCTCATTTTCCTTCCTTCCTTCTTTCCTTCCTTCCTCCTCCTTTTCTTGCGTTTTTTTTTTTCCTTTCTTCGTCCTGTTTTCTTCTCATCTCTGCACGTCTCAACATCCACACCTTTGGGAGTTTTATCCCTTGGGAGCCGGATTTGTGCCCGCCTCACGCAACCACATTCATGCACGCACCCTGACACACACACACACACACACACACACACACACACACACACACACACAATCAATCAATCTAGACATAAATATACATACAAATATATACATACATACATATATATACACATAAATACATACTGTACTTGCAAATACAAACACAGACACACACAATCTCTCTCTCTCTCTCTCTCCGCCAATCTCAAACGCCGTCATTTATGCAAGGCCACAGGTGCGTCACAAAGCAATTATCCATTCAGGTGGGTGATCAAACCAAATTATGCAACATTATGTAATTATCTATAAATACATACATCAGTCTCCACTAAATCACGCTCAAAGTTATGCACAGACTGAAAAACACTCACGCTATTTCATAATAATTCATTAAACACAATAGCATACAAAATTCACCACGCATATGTAATTGCTAGCACACACACACACACACACACACACACACACACACACACACACACACACACACACACACACACACACACACACACATCACCTCAATCCCATGTTAAAAAGGAAAGTGGAAAGTGTTCAGTGCTATGGCAAAGACTCACGTGGTCTGTGCATCAGCCAGGCCACCAGCCACTCCTTCACCCACAAATACTCAATAACACAATCACACAATAACACCCACACTGCAACTATGCTTCACTCACAATAACTTGGTCCAGATTTTCGTCCTTTTGTAGCTTATTTAACGCAGTCCATTGGTTAAAAAGTGCTACGTCCCTACATTCTTTCCACAGCACTTCTTCGTGACTAACATTATATTCTAGACTGCATTTACTTTATCCTGGTCCACAGTTTCACGTAGTTCAGTGATAATAAGAAATGCTACGCCTCTATACTTTCCACAGCACTTCTTCGTGACTAACATCATATTAATGTGTTGAACTACTGTTACAACTCAGCATCTGAGAGAGAGAGAGAGAGAGAGAGAGAGAGAGAGAGAGAGAGAGAGAGAGAGAGAGAGAGGGGGGGGAGGGGTAAAAGAGACAGAACAAGAGAAAATCGAGAGAGAGAGAGAGAGAGAGAGAGAGAGAGACAACAAGAGAAAATCTGGAGAGAAAGAGAGAGGGGGGAGGGGGAAAAGAGAGACAGGACAAGGGAAAATCGAGAGAGAGAGAGAGAGAGAGAGAGAGAGAGGTGGAGGGGGGTAAAAGAGAGGCAGGACAAGAGAAAATCTAATAAGGCAGCCTTTGAAGACGACCTAATCAAGTCCTCTACATCCCAGCATATTCCTTTACTTTGTTGGTTTACCTATATAAGTTTTATTAGTCTTGAAAGAGGCCATGTGGAGAGGATGGAGAGTGAAAGACTGACGAGGAGTGTGTATGTGAGTGAGGTGGAGAGGGAAGGAGGGAGGGGATGGCCAAGGATGAGATGGAGGGCTGGAGAGGTATATGAGAGAGGGGGGGGGGTGAAATGGGAGCAGGGCAGTGAAATGGCGGGGGAAAGGGTGAAGTGCAGGCGATTTGCTTGTGGCCACCCAGTATAAGGGATTGAGGCGTCTGGCAATAGATAGACATATAGAAAGAGGAGCATGGTACTGAAGATATCACAGGAATTATGGAAGGGATTTGTGTTATTTTGGGACAGGAATAATTTTTCACTCACTAAGTATCCCATCATTCATATTCTGTTCGTGTGACTATTAAAAAAAAAAGTATCATAAACCTGCTGGTGTGATTTATAAAAGGTAAAGTTGTCTGTTAATGAAATATAAGATTAGCTACCAGGTGTGCGCCGGAGGCTACTTAGTTGTTCACCTGTTAGATGGTTAGATTCTCTCTCTCTCTCTCTCTCTCTCTCTCTAAAATGTGTGTGTGTGTGTGTGTGTGTGTGTGTGTGTGTGTGTGTAAAATGTGGCAATCATGACAGAAAACATTAATGAAGACGGTAAAACAACAAAATTAATCAAACTATACGGCAGTGAAATACAAGAAAACGCCTAAAAAAAAAAATCTATACGGCGAAAAAAATGAGAGAAAACACATTAATATAATACATCCCAGCAATGCCTGATTACTCATTAACATAACGAGACAAGAGGGAACGCGTTAAGCCGAGATAAACCTTTGTTATTAGGTGTAAAAGACATCAAAGGTTTCGGTTCCAGGTACAGCAGGTGATCATATTAGTTCCGGTGCGTATACCTGTAATCCAAGTGACACGCCATTAGGGTTAATATGATTCAGTTCTGTTACTCTGACGTCTTTGAATAGATCTGTTATAATCTTTTGATTTTCACCAGCATCGTGGGGTGTCTGGTAAGTGAGAGTGATTTATGTTTACTTTCCTCTTCTTCCTCCTCTTTTCTTCCTCTTCTTTTTCTTTTATGCTTCTTTTTTTCATTACTTTTTTTTCTTTTCTACTTCTTGTTCTTTTCTTCTTCTTTTTCTTCTTCATCGTCACCAACATCATCTACGAGAAAACTTTGATCCGGACCTTCATCACGCCGATTCCACTCAAATCACAACACTCACCATCACGGTTGTATTGTCCCATGCTCTGCCCCACACCATCTCAGACCGTCCTACCCACCCCACTCTGTTTTCTCAGCCCCTCCATCGAATGTGTACACGAAAGCTTCAACATCGCCATCGCTGCCCCTCAGACAACCATCTTTACAGGGTGTACTCGTCCTGCCCTTCCCCACCACCCATCTCCATCCCAACCCATCCTGCCCACTTTTCTACACACACCCGAACCACGTTTTCCTCTCCTTCTACATCATCAGTTTCTCAGTACCCAAAGAGACAACTGAACTGCAATATAGTACATGGCATCAAATCCTTGTCAGGCTACCCACACATGATGCCACATAATTTTATACTGATAGATTACTTTTCCAGCCATATTGGATTAACTATATTTTTCTATCTTATTTCAAACTGATAGTGCTGAAAAGGTTGAATTTTGGCGCAGGCCTTTACAGACATGGCCGGAATTGAGCTATACTGACATGGAAGGACTCGATGGACTTCAAGGGACCATACAAGACCTAAAAGAATTCAAGGGACCATACAAGACCTAAAAGAATTCAAGGGACCATACACGACCTAAAAGAATTCAAGGGACCATGCAAGACCTAAAAGAATTCAAGGGACAATACAAGACCTAAAAGAATTCAAGTAACTGAAATAGGCCTGACTCAATCTGTTAGGATCTGAACATGGATGAAGTGAACTGGGATGACCTTTGGAAACTAACCTAAACTGTCCTGAGCTGACCTAATTACAGAATTTACGTGACGACCCAAGAGGAGACGAACTGATCAGACTGGACCAGAATTTAAGGAAAGGACCTGAACTGATCTCTCTGTACCTGTGAGGATGAGTGGATCAAAATAAACGTGATAGGTTCTGTACTGCCCTAACAACATAAATGGACCAAACTGAACGTGTATGGACCAAACCGACTTACGTGGACCTAACAACCTGTATGGATCTGATATGAATGGACCCAAGTTGCAACCTGTATAGATCTGACTGACGTAAATATACCTAAGTGAATCTGAACCAATCAGATTTGAATAACTGAACTTGTATGACCTCTGGAGAAAAAAAAAAATGGCAAAATTATTTCCATCGGTACTCAATGACGGCTTCTCCTCGCACGACACAACACCCTCCTTCATACGCTCCTCCACCTGCTCAATAAATCGTACCGTATTGCAACAAGGAGACGTCTTACTTAGACACGGGGAGGCGCCTCGTAGTAAAGAGTTGGATGCAGCCTCAGTCCCCTTCGGTAAAGTGAAGTGTGAGTTCCTTCTCACAATGGCGCGTTCCTCTTACTTCGTTCTTGCTGACGCCGCACAATTTTATTCCTGTTCGTGAAGGGGGAAAAAAGGCGGCTCAGACACCATTATTTCATTATTTTATTTCACCCCCCAACCCAATCACCCCCCCACCGACCCACACACCAACCCACTCGTTCGCCCACCGACCGACCGACAAAACGACCTCCCCACCCAACCCTCCCCCCTCCTCCTCCTCCTAAAGAAGGGGTTCTATGATGATTCAATCTTACGCCATGCACTGCCCTCATTAGCCTCTTCAGTCTCGTCACGCATTATCGATTTTATTCTTACTAACACCAGACGACCGTACTCAACTCAGGATGGCCCTCAAGTAGTGAAGGGGGGTTTATGAGGCCTACACCTAACCCCTCCAATGTAAAAAGTCTGCCCTCAGTTGAATAAAATCATGACGTTGCAAGAATGGCCTAAAATAAAGTCAGCATGGTGAAGCTTACCCTATGACACTGCCCCTGTTTAGAGGACTCCTGTTGTACCGTGTAGCTCATTAAGGCCGGATGAGCTTCCTGATGTCAACCAGTGGCCCCTTAGTGGGATCGAACGTTAAGCCCTTCTGTCACCACCGCGCGCCGTAAACCCATTGGACTACAGTGGGTGTCCGTCCCTATACAAGCAACAAGAAGGAGAAAGAGCACAATAATCGTTAACTCCTCTCGTAATGAACAAGAGGAGCAAGAACAATTACAAAGAACAAAACGGGGCACAACAGAATAAGACGAACAAGAACAGGATGCACCACAGCCACCACTCAGCGCCTCGTCAGCAGCTCGTCCAAAAATCCAGCGTTCATCCAGGCTGCGTCAATCTTGTTACCGGCACCCATTAGCATCCTCATGACCAGGGACAGGGGGCAGGGTAGGCAGGGGAGTATAGAGGCAGGCACCGGAAAGTAGGGTAGCCTTGTGCAGGGTATAGAGTTAAGCTGGGTTTGGGGTCAGGAAGGGTGCTGGGTTAGGAAAAGATTTAGGGTTATCAAGGGTGTAGAGATGGGACGGATGTTGTGTTAGGCAAGGTGCAGGGTTAAGCAGGGTTTGGGGTTAGAAAGGAGGTAGGGTTAGGCAAGATGTCGGGCTAGGAAGAGTGTAGGGTTAAGCCAAGGCCCAGCTTGGGGTTAAGCAGGGTGTAGCAATAGACCGGGTGCTGGATTACGAAGGGTGTGGGGTCAAGTAGGGTGTACAGTGAGACAGATTGTGTGGGGTGAAGCAGGGTGTGAGGTTAGGCAGTGAGCAGGATTCCAGTAGGTACGATGTATAGTCAGGGTGAGGCAGGATACAGGACTACTCTATGTTAACAGTGGGCAAAGATATAATACAGTACCTGCATACATAAAGATTTCACTCCTCACCATTCATCTCAGCAGCTTTCTCGTCTTAACTGCCATAAATATCTTCCATTCACCTTCACATACTCTCTCCACAAAGTGCTTTACCGAAAATATCTGATTCATACATCACCTATCACTCCGGAAAACATCCTGCCATTATTTATATGACAGTCTGCGACAACTGTAATACTTCTTGAACCATTCTTCCGTATTTTTTACTTATTACCTCCGTCAAGGAGGTTATGTCTTCACCCCTGTCGTTTGTTTGTTTGTTGGCTGGTTGGCTTGTGAGCAAGATTACACAAAAACTAATGGAAGGATTTCCACGAAACTTGGTAGAAGAACGGGCCTTGGCCCACAATACACTCCGTTTTTGGTGCGTATCCAGGAACTTTTTTTCACATTCTTTACCACTGCGAGATAAGGCGTTGGCAGAGGCATGCGCTCTACTGAGTGCCATTCTAGTTCCATATTGTATCTCCACTCTCTTCTCAAAAGATTATTTATAGCTGGTGAAACAAAGCGAAAATCTTAGCTTGACTGAAGCAAGTTTCGGATGGTTAGATTTTTTTGCAGTCTTCATCAGATTTTGGAAACAGAGTCATTTTACCCTTCGAAGGACAAAACACGAATACCACCGTCAGTCTGAACCTTCATATTTATAGTCATCCATCCCTCCATCCATCCAGTTCCCATATCAGTAACCATCCACCTATACACCTGTCCATTATCCCACACATTACCAGTTCATTTAGCCATCTAAGAGTTAACGACACACGATTAACCATCCCATTCCACACATGCATCCTCGCACCAAGTTCATTCAACAAATCTTCCATCCATAAGTAACTACCAATCTAAACAACTCATCCCACTATCTCACACCCACGCACCCATCAAGTCTTTTCATCACACACACACACACACACACACACACACACACACACACACACACACACACACACACACACACACACACACACACACACACACACACACACACACACACACACACACACACACACACACTTTTACTTCTACAACATCATCAACCACTGCCCTGCGCCACCATCTCTGCACCCATTCACCCAAACAACGCCCATCCATTCGTCCAGTCAGCCATCCACCACCGTCACTCAATTATCCTTATCTAGGGTCATATCTTAAGTCCACCATCCCCGCCAGACGAAAACCATCCCTCCTCTCCTCTCCTCTCCACTCACCTCCCATCCCTTCTCCTCCCCTTCCCTCTCTCCTCTTTTTTCTTCTCTTCTCTGTCTATCTGAGTGTGTGTGTGTGTGTGTGTGTGTGTGTGTGTGTGTGTGTGTGTGTGTGTGTGTGTGTGTGTGTGTCTCTCTCTCTCTCTCTCTAACTACAGGTAACTTCATTAATCAGGCCTTAAAATCCCCTGGTATACGGCTCAAATCATTCTCTATCAGTTTTCATCACAAGCGGAGATTAAAGCACCAGATACAATATAAACACAGCATCACGATTTAGTGCTGACATGGAAAAACCTCCCTCTCTCCCTCCCTCCCCCTCCTCTCTCTCTCTCTCTCTCTCCATAGCCATAATCTCGAGTTATAATGAATGGAAAATATCTGTCAGTCTATAACCTGACGCCTTAATCTCTGACGGGGTGGCCATGAGGAAATCACCTTTACGTTATCCTATCCACCGCCATCTCGCTGTCCTTTCTCCAACTCACACCACCAACATTCATATCTCTCTCCCTCCACACCTCATCCCTCCACCTCAAAAATATCGGTAGTTATAAAAAAAAATATGCGGCATACATCCTGGTACAGAAACACAAATACAGAGGAGACCCGCAGCCGTAAATACAGTTCAAATTACAAAACAGGGAAGGGCTGTATCGATGCTGGTGGTGGCACGTTGTTGTTTTATCATGGTGGAGTGAGTTTGACTTGGCTGGGTTTGACTGTATGGTTGTGTGGGTAGCGAGCGAGAGAGAGAGAGAGAGAGAGAGAGAGAGAGAGAGAGAGAGAGAGAGAGTGTGTGTGTGTGTGTGTGTGTGTGTGTGTGTGTGTGTGTGTGTGTGTGTGTGTGTGTGTGTGTGTGTGTGTGTGTGTGTGTGTGTGTGTGTGTGTGTGTGTGTGTGATTAGGAGGAACTGTGTGTTGATGGAACTATACTGCGCTCTCTCTCTCTCTCTCTCTCTCTCTCTCTCTCTCTCTCTCTCTCTCTCAGGCAAAGATCCCTAGCCCCTTATAGCTCAGTTGATGGACAGTAGATTCGACTAGTACCCTACGAGACCAATTCCCGTCTCGTAATTAAGACTCACTGTATTTCACGCAACCACGACTTAGTACTCAAATTACGGGAGTGACCCTGTTCCGTCAGGTGAGAGTAAACCCA
>NC_136977.1:54821003-54846003 GCF_032717465.1 Coenobita brevimanus
CGAAGAAATTAGCACGTACATCCTGCATTAATCTCTTCCCTTCAAGAACTCTCCCTAAAACAAGATGCTTTGATGGCAACCTACTTACAAAGAAAAGCAACAGCATCCACTAACCGCCACAGTTTAAAATATACTCAGTGCGTATGACGTATCTCGATGCCTATCTCGCAACGCTGAAGGAGACGCAGAAAACAATAAATCATATGCATATATGAAACGGGGGAAATATACAGCGAGCATTAATTAACAGTGTGGAGGTGAGGACAGCATCAAAGAGCAGGGGTAAGGCTGATCAAGCGTGGTCTTCCTATTGGCACATTCTTCACTCTGGCTTAAATTCTGTCAGGCGGTAAAGATTTCGTAACTCCTCTACTTTTTCAGTCATTCTCCACACTGACCTCAATATCCTCCTATATATTACTGATGCAATTTATTCCGATAAAAGATACATATTACAAGGAAGAGATTGTTAAGGTGCAATACGCAAAATAAATCGCTGAAAGAGGCCACGCGAACCCAGCTAGAATACAATGTTAACCTCCTTTTGTATATTACTGATGCAAAGTCGACACTGCAACCATGGCAAAAGCACGCAAGAAAAAGTTCAGTTGTAATATGGTGAATAATTCGGTGTGGAAGAGGTGTTACGAAGTCTCCCATGCCTCTCAGAATACGTACCTTTTTCTCTCTCACCTGTCTGACGCATGATACCAAGAGAACATGACGTAACTTACTACCGGGAGATACAAAAGTTTGCGAATGTCGTAAACTTTCTCAGGGTACGGTGGGGCAAACAAATAGATGAGAGAGAGAGAGAGAGAGGGTGAGGGGGGGGGGGGGGACGTCCACCTACAAGTCACAGCACCATAATGAAAACAAGATAAATTGAGTAAGAAGGAAAACAGAGGAAGCACCTTAGGCTCCTCACAGCTCTAACGTTCTGAACAACGCAAGGTCATCCCCAAGGAAACTAAGGAAGGATCGGTGTGGTTCAAGACGTTAGTGGAAGAAGGGAGGTTGAGCAGTTTCCTATGTTGCCCCTCTCACTCTATTTATCTCCATCAGACTAAACTACGGGTACATTCCACTCTGTTAAGGCCTTTCCACGCGATCACTGACTATCCTGTAGCGTTGAGGTATAGTACTGGGTCATGTTATTATTATCGTGCACACGTAATCAACTGTAGCATCATACCAGCCCCTGGTTCACTGTCTATAGCGTGTTCCGTCACAAGGCTTCGGAACTGCTGCGTGCTCGAACAACAAAGGTACCCAGTGATCGCGTGTGGAAGGGCCTTTACACCACGCTGAGACTGAGGGCCGAACTCGTGGTGATCTGGGAGGCTTCGTTGAGCATCCTCCTCATCCATCTCGTCACTGTAGTTTATTACATCTTAACATCTTCGTGCACGGTTTTCACATCACTTTACAATCGACTAAGTTTGCTTCAGTAACGTGCAGGACAACACGACACAAGCAGAAATACGCAGGTGAAGAAGAGGTGCTAGTGGGTCTGCTGAACTAACGAAAACACTACTACGAGACAAGTAGAACAAAAATCCTGAGATGCTTCCTGTGTCTTTTTTCATTAGGTGCTGGTGAGAGTTGTTTTCACTCGGCGGCACTGATACAACCGTGCGACTTCACTGTCCGGTTATACAAACGTCCCTTAACTCCCTCCTTTATCCCCCTGAATGGAGAAGGGTCGACTGATAGAGGCGGGGAACTTCACATTTGTAGTCCACTGAGTTCGCATTTCCGATGATCCCGGGGCTTAGCGACTATTACTACCACTCTCATTCCATACAGCCCCCAACCCACTACACACTGCTATACCAGGCTGGGACTCGGGCCGGGTTTTAGGTGACTTAACCCCTTCCATTCTACAACTTATTATCATCACTCCTGCTACTACCAGACGATTTTATTCAGCTCTGGGGATACCTAAATAATGAAGGGATGAATGAAGGTTTATATCTAATACAGCCGGTTAGAAAAGCCTCTCCGAAGCAAAACTAAACTATGAAAGATATCCATATCCATGTAACTCTTCCTCAGTGATTTATTTCACTTACTACACCATTATCATTTTATTTCAGTGTCTGCCCTCCTTTCCTCCTACTTCTCCCTTTCCTTCCTGTCACTTTATTACTCTTTTCACTTCAGGCAGTTCTTCACTGAATGACAAGTATAATGGTTTCCTGTAACCTGGAAAACCAATTACAACGCTGTGTGGTAACCATGTTACTTTATCATGTGATGATGTGGAGCCTACTATGGCGCCTATGTAACTGCATGGAGACGCAAATGCGGCATCCATCCAGGAACCAAACCTCCACATTCTTCCTTGCGCCTCGCCGTGCCGAGATGCTGTCAACCGCAAGGGAACATCGGTTCACTGCACGGGATGGCCCTGCAGGGACAGTTGTTCGCTTGTGGTTGATGAGTCTCGGCCAGACAGTCTAGGGTTGATCGACAACAACATATTCTTATCCATGTGTACGTTACTGAGGCAAACTACATCGATACAAAAACATATAAATAACAGGAGAGAATATGATATAGTACCAGTATGCATAATAAACCGCTAAGAAAAAAGTGTTACAATGCCCCCTGTGTCAGCTGGAATACGGCATAAAGACGCTCTGCTAAGAATCATATATTTCCGAACGGAAGTGCCGGAGAGGGACGCCTTCAGGTGGTGACGCAGACATCACCAGGCAACTCCACACGTCACTACCTCATTCAACGACCCCTACATGGAGGATGGTGGACGGCAGGGGAGGGACAACTTCAGCCTGTAGTCTACCTGGTTTACACTCAGCTGAATCAAGGGCCACCGCCGCCACCACCACAACAACAACTACTACTACTACTACTATTACTACTACTACTATTATTATTACTACTACTACTACTAAAGGAATATACTCAACACATCAGGGTCCTTTACTCACCGTCACCTGAAGCTAAGCGTTTGGCAAAGAGCTATGTATATACATTTGTAACATGAACAGATCTATAGTGGTAATGGACTGTTGAGAGAGAGAGAGAGAGAGAGAGAGAGAGAGAGAGAGAGAGAGAGAGAGAGAGAGAGAGAGAGAGAGAAACATGGACAAAGATAGGGAGAATGATGATGCGCATGGAGGGGGGTGGGGAGGTGGGAAGACAAACACTTAAGCTCCCAAGACGGTGTGACGATGCAAGGGTGTAGGTGTGGGTGTGGGGGGGGGGGCAGGAAACAATGGGTAGAAGGGTCGATGGGGAATGTGACTAGCACCATTACGCCCACGTGTCTCCTCCATAAAAGTCTCTCTCTCTCTCTCTCTCTCTCTCTCTCTCTCTGCCGTATTTCATTTTTTATTCTCGTTACCACCACACGATTCTCATTATCTCTGGAAAAATAAAAGACTGACAATAAAAGAATTAGAACCGGGCTCCATTAACCCCTCATGCAACGACAGGTCTAACAAACTAAATAAAATCGACTAGAGTTAGCAAGAATGAAATAAAAATCCGTCATTAGAGTGAAAGAGGCGACAATGACCAGTTGTTTTCCCCTAAGCGGCATTGTGGGAGCAATAAACTATCCCTTGCGTGTAACTCCTTGTGACCCACATCTGGTTGGAACGCCGTAACCCACTAAACCACCAGGCGTCTTCTTGGTTATATGGTTGCCACCCAGCTTTTATTATTATTATTTTTTTTAATGCAAGGAAGAAGGAACCGAAGGCCAGAAACCGCAAGATTGTTTCCTCCAAGAAAAGAACAAAAACAAGATAACAGAGTGCCAAATTCACGATCCGCTCATTTCGAGATGCCTGGATACATTTTATATGAAAGACTGTAGGTCATAGGTAGTACAGTAGGTAATAAAGACACAGGAAGACGATTCCAGAGTTGAACTATTGCATACATGAAAGACTGGGAGCATTACAGAGTTGGACAGAAAAGGGATGGGAGTCTGCTGCTAGACGGGTGTTACGCGCCCGTGGTGGAGGGATACAAGCAGACAGTTCAGAGGAGCAGTGACCACTGAAGTAGCGACAGAAAAGAGATAAAGATGCAACAGCGTGGGCGATGAGACAGGTTGAAGAAAGTCAGTAAGAGGAGGAGAGTTGATGAGACGAAAAGCCTTTGACTCCATCTTGTTGAGAAGAGCTGTATGTGGGGAGCCTTCCCGCACGTGAGAGTTATACTCTACATAGGGGCGAATAAAACCTGTGTATATAGTCAACAACTGTGCAGGGGTAAAGAAGCACGGAGTCGGCTTAGCATACCTAATCTCTTGGAAGCAGATTTTACAAGAGATGTAATATGACCTTTCCAAGATAAATCCCGAGAGAATGAAACACCAAGTATGATCGAAGATGATGCAGGACTGAACTGAATATTGTAAAAACTGGAGGATACTTCTGAGGAAGATTCTGACGGGTTGAAAGACGTAAGAACTGAGTTTCTGATCCATTAAAAACAACAAGATTACTTTTAACCCCAATCAGAGAAATGAGCTAGGTCAGACATGTTTGTTAAAGTACTATAACTGCTGAGATGGACGCTCCAAGAAGCAAATGGAAAAGTGAAGGGGAGTCATCAGCGTATGAGTGGACAGGGTTAGATATACAGCTTAGGTCACTGACGAACAGAAGGAAGAGAGCTGGACAGAAACTTGATCACCATTACTGACAGCTCTAGGAGAAGAACAGTGACCGTCTACAACAGCAGCTACTGCACGACCAGAAAGGAGGCTAGAGATTAAAGCACAAACAGAAGGACAGAAACAGTAAGAGGTCAGTTTGAAAATTAAAGATTTATGCCAGACTCGATCTTGGGCTACAAGGACATATTTGGCTTTCTCATTCAATGAAAAGACACCTGAGGGTAGCGCTACATCAAGTGAATCGATAATGAACACCTCACATACCGCTTGAATGATTTATGTATTGATATTACGGAAGTCAAAGTTCAATGACCCAGCACTCTCTCCCTCTCCCTATCCCACTCTCTCTCTCTCTCTCTCTCTCTCTCTCTCTCTCTCTCTCTCTCCATATTTCAGCTCCCTCACTACAAAAATGTCCACTGTATTTCATTCTGGCTATCGCACGACAACTTCTCTCTGATTTCCAAAGGGAAGACGAAATCACTGGGGCTGGATGGAACAAGTTGCAGGGGAAAAAAAACGAGGCCTTTTTTCTGCAGTGGACTAACTCACGCTGATGATGAAAAATAATGAATGAGGACGATTATTTCAACCTGGAGGATCTAGACACATTTTTTTTATTCACCTCTTCACGACTGGGTGCCCAACTAAAGTAAACAATAAACAAATCGTCTGTTAACGGCAAGAATGAAATATAAAATGCTACGCCTGCCTAAGGTGGACAAGTCGTTCTCTACACTGGTGGCCTGTGTATTTTCTTCGTGCAACCACCTGCCGCTGTTCAAGACATGTCAGGTAATAAATAAATAAATAAATAAGGTGACGCCAGTATTATATTATAGTCTTGCTATCTCCAGACGATTTTATTCGGCTCAAGAGAAATTTATCATCAGGGAAAGGGTTAATGATGGCTATTAATTATGTGAGAAAGGGTTATTGAAGGCTATGTTCTAAACCCTCAAGGTCGAAAAGTCTATCCTAAGCTAAATAAAACCATAATTAGAGAGCCAACATAAAACAGAAAACACGTCTCCGATCTGAGGAGGTTTAATCCCTTGGGTAAGAGACATTTCCCCACACAGATGAATAAAATCGTCTGACAATAGCGCGAATTACATAAAAGAAAAGCGTCACTGAACTGAAAGGGTTGGGAAGGGAGCACAGTATGAAATTATAAGGGTGAGGGTAAGGGTGAGGGTGAGGGTAAGGGTAAGGGTGAGGGTGAGGGTGAGGGTGAGGGTGAGGGTGAGGGTGAGGGTAAGAGTGAGGGTGAGGGTGAGGGTGTGGGTAAGGGTGAGGGTGAGGGTGAGGGTAAGGGTAAGGGTGAGGGTGAGGGTAAGAGTGAGGGTGAGGGTGAGGGTGAGGGTAAGGGTGAGGGTGAGGGTGAGGGTAAGGGTGAGGGTAAGGGTGAGGGTTACAATGAGGGTAAGAATGAGTACCTGAACATTCTGATACCGTATTTATGTGTAGTATGAACGTGTGATACTTGCTCATGTATGTATCTAAGCGCATGTATGAATATGTACAGTATGTATAAGTGAGCAACAGCCTTGTATCCTCCTCCTCCAATGCAGTAGTCATTAACCTCTTCACTAATATGACATTTTAATCTTATTATTATTACTCACACACACACACACACACACACACACACACACACACACACACACACACACACACACAAAGGGTCCCACAATTTGTCTGTGTGATCCTACTTTTGACCACATAAATTCCTTAAAAAAAAAAAAAAAAAAAAAAAAAGGTGTCTGTAGTATTAACCCAAGGAACAACTGTACCATTTTCTATGCTTACTGAAGATGCTTGGAAGACAGAAAGAATAAAAAGAAAAATAAAGTGAGCAAATACCGTACAAAATAACAGGGAACCGCACTGAAGGTGTTCTGGAATAAGCGCATATGACCTAGTTACTCAGATCAAAGAACCATGAATGATGATGATGATGATGATGATGGTGTGTGTGTGTGTGTGTGTGTGTGTGTGTGTGTGTGTGTGTGTGTGTGTGTGTGTATCACCCTCTCCACACACGAGTAAAGCGAGGACATCAGTTCAACATCAGTAAGTTGTATGCAAGTCGCTGGACTCAATAATTAAATAATCTAGTCAAGTATTCAGAACAAAATGAAACAAAAGCATGCGGGGGTCGAGTGCTAATCGCCCGCCAAAATATGCTGTTGGCTAAGGTACAAGCTATCTACAAAGCAAACTTAAAGATGAGATATTTTGGCAACACACACACACACACACACACACACACACACACACACACACACACACACACACACACACCATATTGTCTCGTCTTGCTAAAGGTGAGGGATAATAACCATCAAGGACTCATAGCGGATTCTGGAACTAACGATCACGTCTAGCCAATCCATGATTTGCAGTGTGGTGCGGTGAGGATCTGTCCGTTCTCCCCTTTGGGGCTAAGATGCGAATGAATGTGTTTGAGTGGATGAGAAAATGGGCAGTGTGTCGTCCTGTCTCGGCTACCTCCCTTTCCTTGGGGGAAGCAGCCTAGGTATATAGATAGATAGATGTTTTAGTGTGATACAAAATACGGTGTAGGAAGAGCACAGTTCGCTACTTACAACAATATACGATTTTAATAAAGCCTAATGGCCGCCAACCTGGGGTATACAGTGTGTGCCCTGACAAGGTACACAAAGCTCTGCCTGAAGGTACGTAACTTACCTCCTCCATGTCTTTTGTCTCTTCGTATTTTTTGGACAACACACTAAAAATTAATGCACACTACACAGCCTGCAGTGTTCACAGAGGGTAATGACCTCGTAACTTACAGGATATTACTGTTTCAACTCCGCCAGCTGCCCTCCATTATATACAGTGGCTCTCGGGACAGAATACTATTATCTGGAGAGTTACATACACGTGTGACGAAATGGTTTGGACACGTGGAAAGAATGGAGAATGAAAGATTAACTAAGAGGGTGTATGTGGGTGAAGTGGAGGGAGGAAGAGGGAGGGAAAGACCGAGGATGAGGTGGAGGGATGGAGTTGAGAGGTATATGAGGGAGGGGGAAGTGAGCTGGGGGGAGGGCAGTCAAATGGTGGGCGACAGAGCGACTTGGAGGCGTTTTGTCTGCGGCCACCCTTTGCTAGATTAGGGCGTCGGGCTATAGATACATAGACAGACGTGTGATGAGTCGACACTTCCACTCTGGGGCAAAATCTCTAATGTACTTCCGACCAATTCCCTCTTGTAACTTAGGCTTTCGTTTGCAGGATGGACAACAGATATGGGAACTTTTTAACTCCCCTTTCCTCGACCTTTTGCAGGATGGACATGATATATGGGAATTTTTTGAACTCTCCTTTCCCTGGCCTTCCTGCAAACATAAATAACTGCCCATAATACTGCAATTTTCCGCTTTTTGTTTGGTCCTTTGACCGACTCAGAAGAATGAAAATATACAAACAAGTATAAAACAGAAAGGTGTGCGTTCTTCTTTTTATTTATGTATCTAGCGGAAAGGGCAAACGCAAATAATCCATGAATTTTCCGTTTCTTTCTGTAAGGGAAAAAAAAAATACAGGTAAAACAATGCATGGCCCTTTTGTTAATCTGAGTTTCACGATTCGGCCCAACTTCTCGAGTGGTTGGATACGGTATCCATTTTTTGTCCTCCATGAAGAAACCACAACTACGATGGACAATACGACTGTAAATGTTTGTAACTCTCCCTACTCCAGTCCTGCCTTACCCCCTCAGTACCACTAAGTCACATGTATTTTATTATTAAGACTGTCAGACGATTTTACTCAGCTTGGGGGAGACTTTATGAACTGGTGGGGTTTAGTCAGCTCTTCTCAACTTTTTTTTCGGGTGGCGCCCCTCTCAGCCTTGGCCCAATCAGTCACGTTCCCTATCCCTCCTTCCTGCCATCACGTGACTCCAAAAACTTATTCCTGAAGTATGTTTGTGGTAGATGGGGGCGCTCACCATCCACTCACTCGATGTAATGCTGCTCTTGGGTGACTGCCCATTCTTCTCTTCCTTCCTTCTTTCCTGCCTTCCTCTTGTCTTTCCTTCATTCTTTCCTCTTCCTTCTGTTTACAAGTGACATGCCAAATGGTTTCCTGTACACCAGGAACCATTTACTATGTTCGGTGGTAACCATAGAACCGAATTATGGCGCCTGGTGGTTTAGTGGGTAATTAAACCGCTCCAATCGTATTGAGCCTGTGCAGGCTTACATCCAAGGGGTAGCTGGGGTTTACTGCTCACGTAATGCTACTCAGGGATGAGTGAGGCTGGTCACTCACCTTAAATGTAAGGAACAACTTGCCTTGCTCCGGGTTCGTACGCTCCTCATGGGGAAACACAGGATTAGATGATGATGATGATGATGATGATGATGATGATGATGATGGATGATGATGATGATTATTATTATTATTGTCGTCATTGGGTCATGTGGAGGTTAACCCAGAGGAATACACTGTCCCCTTTTTTCGGAGAGAGAGAGAGAGAGAGAGAGAGAGAGAGAGAGAGAGAGACGCAGGAAGGTGACCAGGACAAACAAAACAAAACAAAAATTATTACGCGGGTACACAAAGAAAAATGTCCTCTAACGACTGAAGCAGAAAATGAATACTGAATATAAAATAATGGTTCATCGTACACACACACACACACACACACACACCATCAAGTGATCCTGACCGACCCGGTGAATTACACACACAAAGCCATTTCAATCAAGAGAACATTTTTGGTACTATTAACCTACAGTAGTCGACCAACATGTTCAGTCTCTCTCTCTCTCTCTCTCTCTCTCTCTCTCTCTCTCACACACACACACACACACACACACACACACACACACACACATTCAAATGGTTATAGTGAAAAAAAGTTACAGATTTTGCCTCGGTGAAACTAAAGGAAGGCAACTGTACAGCGTCTATCTAAAGGGGTAGTCCACACTCTACTCTTTCAATCCGATGGCGTGTTCTTGTATTGCTAACCCCAATCGATTTTATTCAGTTTGGTAAAGGCCTATAATATCTACCTAACCTAACCAGTTTGCAAAGTCTACTCCATGGACATATAGCAGTCTGGAGGCAGCAGGAACACATCAACAAACTACTTTACTGAATTCAAAGTGCTAAAGTACGGTCTTGTGAGTTAATGTTTCAGTCGGTAATATCAGCACCACCAGAGAAATACCTAAGTGATAACGATATCGAATACTTATCGACTGGCCTTTGGTTCCTTCTTCCTTGCATAAAAAAAAAAAAAAAAGATAGGTTAAATGGAAACCAGGCGTATCTACCCACTTGTTTTACCAGATGTGGTTCCTTCATATAGAGAAACCACATTATGATTATTTTTATACCAGTACTTAGGATCAACAATATAAAGTGAGGAAGTTATGTAAAATTTGACGAATGACTTGGGTGTCTGTTCCTGCACATTCATCATATGTGATAAGGTCAGCATCATTAATCACTCAGTCCCCTCCTTTGTCTTGTCTCTTCTCTCTTACCCTTCCCCTTTCCCCCTCCTCATTTTCCACCTTTTTCGACTTCTGTGTCCTTGAGTAACTCTATCTTATTCCCTCACTTTTCTCCCCCAACCCTCCACCACCCCATCTTCACCATCTCTCCCAGCTTCGTACGCCCTCCTACTTTCCAAGGTCCTGTGTTATTCATTCCTTATTCAGGTCTCTTACTCTTCGCCTTTTCCTTTCTCTCCTGCCATTTCTTTTCCACACCCAGGCTCTACCATTTCTTATCCACATTCCGCTCCACATCTGCACTCGTCTCTTCCTACCCTACATCCACATCCTGATCCCCTCTCTACTCCCCACCCGTACAGACCACACTCTCCTCGCTCTTCCCTTTCATCCACATCCCGTATCCTTGCACTCCTCTTCCATCATCCTCACTGGTCCTGCATGTCATCCTTAACTCACTTTTTCTTGTTCCACATCCGTCATCCACACCGTCCCTTCCCTCTCCCACTGATTCCCATTTAGCTTTTCACTCCCATTCTACCTCCACCATCTCATCCCACCCACCAATTTTATCTCACCTCTTCCTATTTATCACCTATTTTATACACCACCCTTCCCATCTATTCATTCTCATCCCACTTCTGCCCATTCCTCAAGCATTATTCACCCCGCCCCTTCCGTCCCCCACCCATTCCCATTCCTCAACCATGATCCACTCTTTTCAACACAATCCTGATCATTCTCATCACAGTCCTTCTCAATCCTCATCCACATCGTCTGATTCCAGCAACCATGAACACTGACATCATCCCCTCCACTTCTCATCCACATGCAGTCTCTTTCCACTTACTCATCCACGTCGTTCCCTGACAATCCCTATGTACACCCTATTCCCTCCACTTCACATCCACATTCCGTCCCGTCATATAACCAATCCACATCCAGACGCCTTGAACGTCCATCCTGACCATCCCCCACCCACTCCCCATCACATCCAACGCTATCCCCTACTCCCATTCACACCAAACTCATCCAACTCCCGACTGCATCCACCCACTCCACCCCACCCAAACTCCTTCCCCCGCCATTCCCGATCCACATCCCAACCCCTCCCATTCCCAGCTCACAAACCAATGTATCACTGCTTCCAATCCCCCCAATTCTCAGAGGCTGCTGCGTTTAACCCCACCAGTACGAGGGGCCTCTGTTATGCTGTATATTACCTTCTGTTAGTAAGCATGAAATAATATGTTTAATTGTAATGACAGGGTTAATAAAGTGTCGTGGGTAGCAGGGGGAGAGATAGTCAGCCGTTCTAGTGCTAACAACTGTGGACACACACACACACACACACACACACACACACACACACACACACACACAGGTACTTCAGGGTATGACATACAATGACACCCAAACTCTCTCTCTCTCTCTCTCTCTCTCTCTCTCTCTCTCTCAGAAATCTCATTCCATCAAAGGCATCTCAGGGACGCGTGCAAATACACACACACACACACACACACACACACACGTGTACCGAATCAACACACACTGGCTGCTGTTTCCAGAGTAACTGGCCCATCTCTCCTCTTCGACACCAGGCCAGTACAGTACCATACTGAACCATACAGTACGTCTCACTCAGTTACTCCATCATCACTGCCCTGTCTTGTTTGAATATTTTACCAAGAAACTTCTGGACAGTGGGGTGAATAACAACTAGAGATTTCATTATATAGCCGTATTAGTGTTGCACTGAGTTTAGAATGGTAAAGAAACTAATCATTGACTATAATACATACTAACACTGTCACCCTAAGTTCTTCACATTATATCTGTAATGGTCAAAAGTAGGACAATGGACCACTGAGATTTGTGGTGGTATTATAAGTGGCTTTTGAAATGTCCTAAGAACTCTTCCTTGGACACCTTCACGTGGTGGCACCGATGTGATAGGGTAGTGGAGCTGCTCGATTGTACAAACGCCCCTCCTTCCCCTCCCCATCCCCACAACGAGGAAAGTGAACTAAAGAAGGGTAACTTTGGCTTCCAGTCCACCGGGTTCATGTTCAGATGAGCCTGGGGTTACTACTACCACTACAGCTGCTAAAATTACTAAACAATTTATTGCACACATGACGTCTCCATATCCTCTTGTTATTGATGCACATTATGTCGATATTACAATGATATAAGTAGCATACAAGACAATGTTAAGATATAATAAGCGAAACAAACCGCGAAGGACGAGGTGCTACGAAGCCTCCTAATGACATCTAGAATACGACCCTTGTATCAACATGTTCACCAGCAGCCGGACATCTATTTCCGCATCAGTTATCGCCACAATGTTTATTTTTGGTCACTTTAGCTGATGAGGGAGTTTAGCTGCCAGTTCCAAAATCTGTAATAATCTGACAACGTTAAGCTCCAAAATCCACATCAAAATTGCTGCCTGATTACAATGTACAAGGCAGTGTATATATAATGCTCCTCTTCCACTCCATTGGGCGATGTCTTGTGTGTTAGAGGGACGGCTCAGTCAGAGTATTCAGTGTCCATCCTGCATTATACATTATTCATTTCCTGGTCCCACTGTAACACCCACTCCCACACCAGCAGACTCAGCCATCCTCACAACTCATAAGATACCACCAGATAAGCTTCATGTGGAAGGCGAGTTATGAACCACCCTGTATATCCAGAGATTCTTATGGTCTAGCTGGTGGTTCTTTTGCATTACAGTTAACTCCTTCAGTCCGATGAAGTATTTTTTATGACCCTTCATGTATACGGTCGGGGTATATAGTGTTCGTCATGTCCGTCTTTCCATCCTTCCATCCCATTTTGCACTTATCATATTTCCGAAGAAACTGTTAAAGACACGTTCATTAAACTTCACACACAGGTGCATATTGGTGAGAGCATTTCAACCACGCCAAACTTTAATGACCTTGACCTCACATTTCTTGATTTTACGTTTGGCTCATTTTCTTGATGACCCACGGCAAGGCATTCATGTTCTATGGACATATTTCTAGTTTATTCTGTTCTTGCTGCCTCCAAACGATTTTACTCAGTCTGAAAGACCGCCCCCAGTAGTGAAAATCAATGGAAGTCACATTTAACCTTTCAAGTCTGGCAAGTCTCTCTGAAGCTGAATAAAATCGTCCGTAAGGAGCATGAATAAAGTTGGAGATACGTCATCAGACTTAAAGGCTTAATCTCACCTATCCAAATGACAAACGAACTATGTATTGTGGATCTGTAGCGAGACGGTGTAAATACTGTACTTAAATATACGAAAATAAAACCAGGAACTCTGACAACAGGCCTTACACATCTGGGTTAAAGAGTCAGTCTCAATTTTACGAAATCGTGAATTATCCAGTACATTCACACTGATCTGTTATAACCCCAATCGTAAATTAAGTATATTGTGAACAGGTCTGTCCTAGTTAAAGCAAATTTTACAAGGCTTTGGCTACGTTCCTGTCATGACCTATTTCCTGCAGCACTAAATAATTCAATCCTGCTTCTCTCTCTCAGGAACCCAGGGACTTCATTCCATACACACACATTTTAAGGTGGAATGGCGGTACAGGTAAGTGGTGTGACGAGTTGGTGAGTTAGTTGTTCGTTAGTGTGTGGGCCCAACTTTGGCAATTAGCATCCCGAGTTAGACAGAGGGAGTCAGTGATGGGGAGAGTGGTCATGTGGTAAGTAAATTAGTTCACTGAGAGCACGCCAACCGAGACACACGAAAGCAAAGTGAATAATGAATGGGTAAGTTAATTTCAAACACCCACACACACACACACGCACGCACGCACTCAAGTACACACACACACACACACACAGATAAAGAGAGAGAGAGAGAGAGAGAGAGAGAGAGAGAGAGAGAGAGAGAGAGATCTGAGGGGTTAAGTAACTGGTAGTCAGATGTTATATTACACTCCCTAACCAGGACAGGGCACACCACCACTACCACCACTACCGCCACCACCACCACCACCACCACCGCCACCACCATCATCATCACAATCACCACCGCCACCAAAACCTCCATCACCACAACCACCACCAGCAACAACAACACCACTACCACCACCACCACCAAAAATAACAATAACGCTACCACCACCACCAACAACACTAACAACAACAACAACAGCAATAACACCACTACCACCACCACCAATGGCATCATCACTACTACCACCACCACCATCACCACTACCACCATCAACAAAATCATCATTATTAACTACCCCTGGCCTGGCTTCTTCCTGTATGTGTTTATAAACAATCTTAGCCCACTATGCACACTGAACATGTCTTCACAGCAGTAGATTTCCATACATAATACTGTTAAGTCGTATGTCAACACTTCTATGTTCACTCAGGTTGGGTTGTGAAGTGATTGTATGGGTCTGAGTGATTATGTAAAACGTCACAATTACCCTGAGAAATAACTGAAGCTTGAGTACTTAGTGAATATGTAAAGATAAAGTATAAACAAATGGCCGTGTCACACAAAACATAAGCTCGGAATGTCTGTATATACGGGCAAATAAAACTCTTAAGCAAAAACCTACTCAGCCCATCCCGCTCACTCCCATCACGTCTCATACTACTCTTCCTACCGCCTGACTACTTTCTTCAGCTCTGGGGAGACAATTTGTAGTGAAGGCATTAATGAAAGCGATATTTAACCCTGAAATTTTAAAAAGTCTCCTAAACAGTAGCCTACAATCGCCTGGTGGTAGGAAAAGTATATTACAAAAATTATAAAAAAAAAAAAATAGTGTAGGGGTTAAGCTTGACAAATTTTCGATCCAATCCTGTTTTTAAAATTTCATTCTCTCCACCAGCGGATGATTTTATTCACTTTAAGACTGAGCTTTATCAGTGAATATGTATATGCAGCTTCTATGTAACTCCTCTCGTTCAATGACTCCTATGATGAAGAAACTCGTCTGAAAGTAGCAATTTAAAAAAAAAAAAAGTCCCCGAGCTGAAGTGGTTGAGATAAAAGCATAAACAAGCCACCTTACACACGTCTCAACCCCTTCACCTCGCTTTTTATTTTATCCTTTTTTTTTTTTTTATGTACTCTAGCTTCTAACAGATGATTTTATTCAACTTAGGAGAGCACCCTATTGTCGGCTAGGCTTCATCTGACGGAACTGGATCACTCTCACAACTTCAATACTAAAACGTAGCTGCCTGAAATTCGATAAGCCTTGGTTCTGAGGTATGGCCGCGTGGTGGAACTGCCCGGTTATAATAATCATTCCACAGTTCCAGCTCTGTAGGCTACCCCAAAAGGAGGAGGATGAACTGCGGAGAAAGGGCAGCTTCGGTCAGCAGCCCACCGGATTTACACTGAGATGGGCCTGGGGTTGCAACTAATAATACCAGTGTCATGTTACTGATGCAAACCAAACATAAAAATAACAAATAAACCAGTAAATGGAAAAGTGAAAATCAAGACAAGCAGCATTCGTAACCATTCATAACCAGGGCATCTTTACTGTGTACTTTTGATACCACAAGACGATTTTGTTCTGCATAATAAGACACTTTTCGAACTGGGGAAGACAATATACAGCCGCCCATGCTTGACAGGGTATGGGCAGACAGAAGTAGGTGGGATGGAGAGAGAGAGAGAGAAAAAAAAAAAAGTGAGTGGGAAGGACTAAAGGAGGTGCGTGGGATGGGAAGAAATAAGTGGGTGGGATGGACAGAAAGAAGTGAGTGGGACTGGCAGAAAGAAGTGGGTCGGATGGACGGAAAGAAGCGGGTGGGATGGACAGAAAGAAGTGGGTGGGATGGACAGAAAGAAGTGGGTGGGATGGACAGAAAGAAGTGAATGGGATGGGCAAAGGAAGTGGGTGGGATGGGTGGGACGAGTAGGGTACGAAGAATGAAGATGAACAAGTCACAGTATATCCAGTTTGGAAAATTCATTCACTAGGGAGATATAACAGCTCTCTCTCTCTCTCTCTCTCTCTCTCTCCTACATCTAATACTGGTGCCACCCTCCTGCCTTCCCCCCCTCCTCATCCCTCCCTCTCCTACGCACCACCGCACCAGGCTATATATAAACGCATAATTATGTTCCCTCCCTGTTCATAACTTAACAGGGTCCAATGGGGCTTAAAATTGATGAACCTCCAAGCTATATAAAGTTTGTAAATGCTCGCTATCACCTACTAAATAACTTCCCTTCATGTTCGTTATCATATACCGGTACTAAATAACCTTCTTTAATATTTCTTACTAATCTCAGACTCATTATAAAAGTGAACCCGGTGGACCGCAGGCGGTGACGAGTCTTAACTGCCCCTCACAGGATGCGGCGACAGGCAAGACAGTAATAGACAGATGGATAGACATACAGTATTTATAGATGAGACAGATAAGAGGCAGAAATACAGACGAGAAATACATGGATAGGCATATGCATAGATGTGAGACAGACAAACTGATAGAAGTAAAAAAGATATGGTTAGTATCTGTACAAACGTGAAGCAGATGAACGAATGGATGTACAGAATTGTGAGATGGATAGATTTACATACGTAAGTGACAAATTGACAGAAGTACATACTGTGATAAATAAATGTATAGACACAGCCTATACACCAAAGTACGACAGACTGATAGGTGTACACAAGCAATAATGCACACAAGCATAAGCATTCATAAAAATATTCTGTCTGTCTGTCTCTCTCCGTCCGTCCGTCCGTCTCTCTCTCTCTCTCTCTCTCTCTCTCTCTTTAGTCTATGTATATCCAGACTATATACACCCTAAGCCTATCTCTCACTCCCCTACGATCATCCCTTCCACCCAGACTAAATTCGCCTTTCTCCCTCAGTCCACCATCCTCCCTTTTGGAGATAGGGAAGTAACAAAGGGACGTTTGTTTATCCTGGTAGTTGAGCCGCCTGGTTATATCAATGCCACCACATGAAGGTGCCTCTCTCCAGCACCACCTACACTGTGACTGCAAGATATACGGAAGATGAACGTTGTATGAAGGAAGGAGGTGATGGTTGGAAGATTTAAGTAATTTTCTGCTAACATGTTCACTGTGTGTGTAGTGAATAAATGGTGGAGTGGGTGAGATGGGATGGGTAGGTGGAGGGAGGGGTGAACAAAAGGTGAGGCGTATGGAGAGAAGTGGGTGACATGGGATGGGTTGGTGGAGGGAGGGGGTGGATGGAGAAAAGTGGGTGAAATGGGATGGGTTGGTGGAGGGAGGGGTGAATAAAGGGTGGGGTGGGTGGATAGGAGTGTATGAGATGGGGATGGGTTGATGGTGGGGTAGGAAGAAGGTATTACATCCGGTAAAGACAGGTGTGGGCTGGCTGGGGCGTAAGTGAGGTGTGGGCTGGCTGGGGCGTTAGTGAGGTGTGGGCTGGCTGGGGCATAAGTGAGGTGTGGGCTGGCTGGGGCGTAAGTGAGGTGTGGGCTGGCTGGGGCGTTAGTGAGGTGTGGGCTGGCTGGGGCGTTAGTGAGGTGTGGGCTGGCTGGGGCGTTAGTGAGGTGTGGGCTGGCTGGGGCATAAGTGAGGTGTGGGCTGGCTGGGGCGTAAGTGAGGTGTGGGCTGGCTGGGGCGTTAGTGAGGTGTGGGCTGGCTGGGGCGTAAGTGAGGTGTGGGCTGGCTGGGGCGTAAGTGGTTATTTCAAAGTTTTCTTCAAGTAAAGCGGCGCTGAAGAGGGACGCCTGCACCGCCTGGCACCGATATGACCAGGCGATGAAGGTGCCGGGTTATAAAAACGTCCGTCAACCTCCCTTCATTATACCCCACAAGGTGGATGGTGGGTGGCGGAAGAAGGGCAACTCTGGCTTGCGCTCCACGGGGTTTACGTTCGGATGAGCCTAGGACGACTACTACTACTATTACTACTACTACTACTACTACTGTTACAACTGCTACTACTACTACGACTACTCCAAGAATAGGCAGGAGGTGGCGACTATTATCCACTCATTTGATCTAGAGTTCTTCCTTCACCCTTATCATTCTTTGTCTGCCCTCGTCTCTTCCTATTTCTCTCACCTTTCCTGTCACTTACATTACTCTTTTTTCCACTTCAGGTGGCTCTAGACTGAGTGACAAGTCTAATTACCACCCAACGTTATAAATGGTTTCCAATAACCCAGGAAATCATTTATGACGCTGGGTGGTAACCATACAATCAATTAACAGGGTGTTGTGGAGCCTATTATGGTGCCCCTGTTAACTGGGAGGAGACGCAAACGCGGCGTCCATACGGAAGCCAACTTTAACACTCTTTCACGCTTAAGCACCATCATTCCCATACACCTGATATTTCAAGACACAGGTGAAAATGTAACTAAACCCATAAAAGGCTACTGTTGAACCTGGAAGTAACTTTTAAGACTCGAACAGAAGATTCCCAGCATGATGACGGTAATTACTTTGGGGGGACAACTCTCTCCAACTGTGCCAGCTCTAATTGTGAAGTCTGATGTAGTCGACGGTTCATTACGACGGAAACGATTTTTTCCCTAGTTGTCATTAAATGGTATCGAGGTAATTAAGTCCCGCCCGGCATTACCTTTCAGAAGTAATTTGACTGAAGCCTTATAAAACCAGAAACCTAATTTGGTCAGGGAATTTTATCATCCACGTAGATTGCCTCTGGGCTAAATGATGAAATGTAGCACTGAGAATCAAACTTTTGTGCATAAATATTTCACTAACAGAATCTAGAAAAAATTGCAGTGGGCCGTGGTGGTACATCTATCAAATATCGTGCATTGCATACACCTACACGAATACGAAATTTACTGAATCGTGTATGTATATAATTTACGGTCTCACCAGCTACACCCACGCACAGGTGTGAAGGTATCTGTCAAGCGTAAACCAATCAACCAGACGGTGACAGCCAGACGTGAGAACCTGTTATGAGAAGCACAGGACAATGACCCGGAGCTAAAGAAACAGGAATAGCTGTTTTGATGTCTGGTGCATATCCGGGAACTGCAACGGAGAACGTCTAGTACAACAAAGCCTTTAGTAAGTGTATTCGCATGAAGTCATTTTTAAAGATGTAAAGTTCGTCAACATCTGGGAGGAGGTGCAACCACTATTCTGTGTGTGTGTGTGTGTGTGTGTGTGTGTGTGTGTGTGTGTGTGTGTGTGTGTGTGTGTGTGTGTGTGTGTGTGTGTGTTCCATCCATGAATTCCGATCGTGCGTGAAATATTTTTGCCTGCTGTGCGTCTTCACTTCTTTCCTGTAAAAAAAAAAAAAAAAAAAAAAGTATTGTGTCCAGTTCTGGTTACTATTACCCAACGAATTTTTAGAAGAACAAAAAATCACACTGTAAACTAGGAGTATATCTAATTCAAATATTCGTATATAAAGGCTTTTTAAGTATATCCTAGTATGTCAGCTGGTATGTACTTCACAGTGTACCCGTTGACCTATATAAACGGGAATGGCGAAGTCAATACAGGCAAGCATCAACTGAGGCAAAACGTTCTTTCAACAAACTAGAGGGGCACTCAGTGGAGCGCATCTCTCCGACAAGGGCAACGTAATATCCAAACCACTCTTCATAATGGGTAAGGTTTTCTCATCACTGATTAGGGTTTCGAAAAAAAGGGTTTTTCAGATCCAGAATCTGCAATACGATCTAGATCGGATCCAAAAGTTTATCGATTGTTCCACGGGACTTGGGCTATCTACCCAAAAAGTCTGGTCAAAATCTCTCTTAGTTTATAAGTAATCCTGCCAACAGGCAAACAAACTAACAAACTAACAAAGGTGAAAACACTTTCCTTGTTGGAGAGAAATATATGAAAGGGAAACACGCTGCCTTGCAGTTTGGTAGACTGCGATACAGCACTAACAATCAAAAGTTGCTTGGATTAGTATATAGCATCTATTCTCCGACTAAAAATAGTCATGGATTGATAACAGTGTCTCTTATAAATCTCAACCACTCTCCTCCTCTACCCACACATCACCACTCACCTCCCTCCACACACACACACACACAACCACTCATCTCCCTTTATACACACACCACCACTCACCTCCCTCTACACACATTCTCCCTTCCCTTCCACCCGCCTCTCACTCAGTCCAGTCTGTAGTATTTTCCAGCAAGTTTGAAGAGCAATATCCTGGCCTGGCGAGTTACAAGAGGCCGCTGCGGGTCTCACTCCGCGAACCCAACTGTTGTCTGCCTTATGGAAGGATTGTGGGGGGACATGGGAGGCTTCGAAACGCCTCTTCCTTGGCGACTGATTTTGCACATGTTTATATTTTCTTGTGTTGTTCGTATGTTTTAATGTTGGGCATCATCATCATCGTCTTCATGATCAGTCACTACCACCACAATCACAATCATCACCACCACCACCACCATGACCACGATACCACTACCACCACACCACCATCCTCCTCCTCATCATCATCAATCCTCCTCCTCCTCCTCCTCCTCACCATCATCATCATCATCAATCCTCCTCCTCCTCCTCCTCACCATCATCATCATCACCAAGACCACCACACAACAACCACCACCACACAACCATCTTCCTCCTCATCATCAATCCTCCTCCTCCTCCTCATCATCATCATCATCATCATCATCATCATCCAGACCTAATTACCCAAGTAAGGACTGGGTGAAATAGGGTCAAGAGGGCAAGAAAATATGAAAAACCTTTGCATAAAACAAGAATATATTAACATACCAAAACACAAAAATAAACCGGTAAGTGAAATGTGTGTAGGAGCCTCGTTAACTGTCGATAATAGACTCGGGATTCACAAACATACTTAGGACCAATTCCTCGTCGTTAACTTTCCCAGGAAGGACGAGAAAATTAGGAAGATATGGCACGTAACTCTCTTCGTCTTTCTTGCATAACAAACACGACAATTTTCCTCATGACTTTTCCCAGGACGGACAAGAAGCACTGGAATGCTCTCTCTCTCTCTCTCTCTCTCTCTCTCTCTTTCCTTGTTCTCCCTGGGAAAAGAAATCACAACACAGTTACAATCACGCTTCATTTCCAAGGAAGGACAAGAAACAATGGAAGATTCTTAGCTCTCTTCCTCGTCCGTCCTGGGAACACAAATCACACACTCGCTCATCATTCAGTCCCTATCCTGACTATGATCTTCTTTTCCAGGAAGGACAAGGAAAGGAAAATTGCTGAGTCTTCCCATACCTCTCCCTCCTCCTCCTAATAATAATAATAATAATAATAATAATAATAATAATAATAATAAATCCTGGCTGAGAGATTACGTTTACCAAGAAGCACAAGGAAAGGAGAAGGCCAGAATGCTCCTGTCTCCTCTCTAGTTAGAAAAGTCTCTCCTAAACAGAGTAAAATCGTCTAGGGATAAAAATAAAACAGCATAAATAAATAAATACATACATAAAATAAGAGGCATAACGATAATGATGTCAAGTCGTTCGAGAAGGTTAGGGGCTAATTTTTTTCCACACGTTTTGATTTGTGTGTGTGTGTGTGTGTGTGTGTGTGTGTGTGTGTGTGTGTGTGTGTGTGTGTGTGTGTGTGTGTGTGCGCGCGCAGCGAGGAGTACGATAATGGTTTCTGTGTTTGTTTGCTTTTTTTTTTTTTTAGTTACTGATATGGTTTTCTTGGGGGATCATGGTCTGTTCTCTATCTTCGTCTGTTCCCGTTAACCCCTTCAGTACGATGATACATTTTCCCCCATTTAATTCTACCTTCAGTCAGTTTCTTTTAAGCACATACGAGTTCGACCTGACAGTGTAAGATGCGGCCTCTGTAAACCCCTTTCACTGCTAACGGGCTCTACAAACACCGAAAAAAACCTTCACTGCTTGCATCATAAATACCCTCACTGCTAACGGTCTCTATAAACTGCAACATAAACCCCTTCACTATTAACGGGTTCTACATAAACCTCTTCACTAATAACAGGCTCTAAAAAACTGCATCATAAACCCCTTCACTACAAAAGGGCTCTTCAAGCTTCATAAAATATCAGTTGGGTGGCTAAAATAAAATCAAAGTTGTCACAGAATTACAGGGGTTACCTACCTACTTAGCCTCACTTATTCCAATCATGTCTGTGCTTTTAAATTACTTGTGTATTTCATTATTGCGCTACGCTTGCCTTTCAGCTCTTCAGTCTGGATTTTTTTTTCTTGCAAACATTAATTAGTTTTCCTCAGTTTAAGTCCACTACGGTTTATTCATTCTAACTAGGATGAGATTTCCGTCCTTTTGCAGCTTAACTCCCACAGCCAGCTCAGTGGCTACATGAAACAATACCGAGACTCAATACCCTTTCCACAGACGTTCTTCGTGACTGGCACCATATTCTAGTGTTAAAATGTTGATACAGCTGAACCTTTTAAGACGGAAAGATAGCAAATTTAAGCCTAGTTAAAGTGAATAGAGAAAAGTAATGAACGGATTAATGAAGGACATCGTGTAACCCCCACCCAGTTTCAAACCTCTCTCTCTCTCTCTCTCTCTCTCTCTCCAAACTTAAATTATTGGAAAGTGTAAAAATGAATTAAATAAGACGTCACCTTATTTAAGAAATTATTTGTCTCCCTCTCCTCCTCCTCAAGCTTTTTTTATCATTCCATCTCATCTTCCTCCTTTTGTTCTTTCAGCCTCTCCCCTCCTCCCTCTGTCCCTCCACCTCTCCTTGCTCCTCTTCTCTCTCTCTCTCTCTCTCTCCTATCTGTCCCCACCACTTCTTTCTCTCTCTCTCTGCCTCTATCATCACCAGCTCCTCCTCCTCCTCCTCGTTTTACTCCCTTCCACCACTCCTACTCGTAATACTACCCCCCCCCCTCTTCCTCCTCCCGTGGTCTCCGCAACACCCAATTCCCTGCTGGTAATTTCGTCTGCAAGAAGTGTCTGGTGTATGGGGGCCTAAATGGGGTGGGTAATTGAAGGGAATGGGGAGGTAACGGGGAGGGAAAGTGGAAGCGGAGGAACTTAATAAAATGGGGAATGGAGAGAAAAGCAAGATAATGGGATATGCATTTGTTGTTGCTGCTCAACCCCGGTCCGTCTGATCGAGCAGACCCGTTGACCACATGTAACCAACCACCCCTATGGAGTTGTTCCACAGGTTCCCTACACCTGCGTCTTAGTGTGGCATGTGCTGTGCTGTGCTCCATATGTGTGTGTTATGTATTGTAGGCCTGTTCTACAAACTGGACACATGTCACTTGTGATTCCACCCAACCCAAATCTAAGCTGGTAACTGACGATGGCTGGGTGATGTCCTGATCTAGGCTGGCTACATGAACTCGAGCACATCTATCTAAGGACACCTCTGATGAGTGGTTGTCATAAGGGAAGGCTTGTAATATAGGTTTCCCATCAAGTGTTTAATGGTCCTGCATACGAAGTGAATATGTAGGCGTTTCTTCATTACCTGTGATGGAACGCCTGGAGGTGGGATATTGTTGTAAAGGATCTGATAATGTTTGTGTGTTGACTGTTCTGTGTGGGTTGGTCTACTGTGAGTCTTCGTCAAGTAATGGCAGGGGTGTTTTGTACTGCAACAGGCTGCAGCACAGAATATATGCCTTTCACCTCAAGGTAATCTCTGACAAAGAAGACTTTAGTTTCAGAGTCTAAGTAAGCTGTGGGAGTGGTTTTGCTGCAGCCAGCGGTGATGAGTAATGCGTTGCCCAAAGTCTGGCCCTGTAGTTGTCCAACATGCATTGAGTCTAGGGGTGCATCGCCTTCTGATGTCTTGTACGTAGCCCTTGAAGATGAACCCAGTGTCATATGTCACTCCAAGGATCTTTGTGAAGGGTGTGTGTGGCACAAATAGACTGTTAAGTGTAATGTGTGGGGAGTGCCAGTGTTCATGTTTACTGCTGGCGATGAGTGGGGTGGTGCAGTTGGTTGGGGGGCGCTCTTCAGCCTGTTGTCCTCGACCCAAATCTGCAGTGTGTTGAGGCAGTCCTGTTGCAGTGTGCAGGTTGGGTCTGCGTGTGATGTGTTGTTGTTTGGTAATGTCAACTGCATATAAGGCGATGTTAGTAGGCGACTGGGGTGTGGGAACGTCATGCACATATTAGGTGAAGAGTGTGAGTGGCAGAATGGACTCCTGTGGAATTCCGTAAGGGAAATTTCGTGTTCGTGATGACTTGCCCTGGAATGTAACATATGCATGTCTACGAGATAAATAGTTGGCAAACCAGGTTTTGGTGTTCTCCATGTTTGTGTTTCATATCTTGGTAATTAGTCGGTTTCGAGGGGGATCAACGGCTTTACTAATATCTACTGCTGTCAGAACTGTGCGTTGTGCAGGTGTCGCAGAGTTGATACCGTCAGATGGGATATGCAGTGATGGTGTGTGTGTGTGTGTGTGTGTGTGTGTGTGTCTATATATATATATATATATATATATATATATATATATATATATATATATATATATATGTTAGGGATAAGACAGCATGAGGAAAGCGGGATATAATGGGCCATAATGAAAATTAACAGCATGTGGAAAATGAGGTATAATGGAATATATTTGGGATTAGACAGCAAGTGGAAAATGAGACATAATGGAATATAATGGGATTAGTGAGCATGTGAAAAATGAAATATAATGGATATTAGCATGTCGAAAATGGGATGTAATGGGATTTAACTGGTTACAATGGGATAAAATGTGATATATATCTATCTAATGCCAGACGCCATAATCCCGTAAGGGTGGCCATTTGACTTTGAGTTAGTTGTTTTACGGGGAGGGAACCTAACCCTCCACCAACCCACTTGTTGACACGTAGGGAACACGTATG
>NC_136977.1:54853503-54961003 GCF_032717465.1 Coenobita brevimanus
CTCTGTAATCTCAGTCAAAATCGCACCAGCAGTTCTCGCGTAAAGTTATTAACAGACAGGCAGACAAACATACTGACAAACCAAGTGAAAACGATACACGTTCCCGAGCCCCTCCGAGGCGGGGAAGGGTAAAAAGGTGTCTTGCAGGCGTAATGGGTAAAAAAATAATCCAAAGAAATATAATACGGTTTTGTTGACCTAAATTTGTCAATATAATGACTACACAGTGTATAAAAAAATCAAATTAACTATAATACTGTATATAAAGTCCTCTGCTGGTTTGAAGGATCTCGTAACATCCCTTCCCTATGCCTTTGTTTTCGCCTTTTACAGATTAATGTTCTTTTACAAATTAATGTTCTAGATAGACAGACAGATAGATGTTCTAAATGGCACTACGGTAATGCAAAGTACAGGTGCGCCAATATTTTACAGATATAACACAGAGGAGAGTGTATTCGGCAGCGACAACGGCAGCAACAGCAGAAGTAACAGCAGCGGCAGACGTAGGAACAGCAGCAAAAGTAGCACGCTCATCTGTAGGCTGAAACTGCCCTTTTACATGCAATCAACCATCCTCCTTTTGGGGGATAGGGAGGGGACTGAGGGACGTGCGTATAACCGGACAGCTCCATCATCATTCTACATCAGTGTATATAATATGTAAAAAATAAATCGCCGATGAGGAAGCGCTCCAAGGTCCTCTACACCAACGTAATTACGGCTCTGAGCTTCAACTCATTAGGACAGACTCGGGGGGTTTCGCGACGGGGAAAGCAAGTTATTTTTTTTTTCTTATTTACCAGTGTAATTAAAATTCCAAAATATTTCTATTCTCTCTCTCTCTCTCGAACGATATCTACCCCTTCCCTTCCAGCTCCATCTGCCTTCGCTCTTCCCATCCTTCCACACTCCCACCTCTGCTCTTCTGTCTGCTCTCCCGTCCATCCTCTACAGCTTCCTATCCACTTACACTGTCCCTATGCCTATCCCTGCCAGCTCCCTTCCCTCACATCCACGGCCTCCTTACCTCAGCATATACGTCCCAATTTTATTGCCTGTTCTAAACCCCCACCACCTCCAAGCTTCACATGCTACCTGCCGCACCTGTACTCTTAATTACCTGGGAAGTCTAAGGTTAAAAACGTGATTACCTCCCCGTCTCTGGCCATTATTCGCATTATAAGGGATACATAATTATTTACCCGAGTGCTTTAGTGATTTTTATTATTGATCGTTAGAGAGAACTATATACTACTCGATTCAATTACCTTTTAAGTGTGAGTGTGTGTGTGTGTGTCTGTGTGTGTGTGTGTGTGTGTGTGTGTGTGTGTGTGTGTGTGTGTGTGTGTGTGTGTGTGTGTGTGTGTGTGTGTGTGTGTGTGTGTGTGTAAAACCAAAGACGACAGCTTATGTGACGTAAATGGCCCTTAAGCTGGAATTATGTCCAATGCTCTATATGCATTACCCGGAGATTTTTTTTTTTTTTTTTTTTTTTTTTTTTTTTTTTTTAATGCTGACTCCACACCTTCCTGACAAGACATTACTCTGAATAAAATGGTGAGCGGGGGAAAGTCTCTCAATCTTCCAGCCTTATCTAAAGCAAGTAATCTAGATGTTACCGAAAACAATTAAGGTCTCAGAAGATGAACTTACAGACCAACAGCTTTCCCGATTCAATTTTCAATATACTCCTCTTCCCTCCCTACCGCAAGGCCTCTCCCGCTTCACCCCTCTTCTCGTCTCCTACTCTCCCATACACTAAGTTTCAATCTTTTAGCGGGCACTGATCCACTTAGTTAATATTACGAGTATTATTAGAGCTTGGAAGGCAATTTTACTCATTTCAGGGAAGCCCCAGGTCTGTAAAATTTTAAGGCTTCTCCATCATCCATCTCTCGCCGCCAATTTTAAGTCCCCTCTCCTCTTCCCCCTCCCCAAATTTCCCTTAAACAATACACTTTCCTCCTCCCCTAACACAGGCTTCTCCCAGACCTCCCCCACCGTCCATACCAACCTACCTTCCTCTTTTACCCTTCTCCATTAACCCCCATTACCTTACAAATACCGCTTCACCATACTCCTCGCTGACCCTCCCTCCCCCACTTCCCCCATACTAAATAACCCATCCCCATTCTCCCCCTACATCTCCCCTCTCCCCACCTTCCCCCTCCTTGACCTTCCTACCCACATCCTCCCCCTATTCCACCATCCAACCACTTACCCACACTACTTAACCCCTCTATGCCCCCATTTTTACCCATTCACCTCCTCTTTACCTTCCTACCCCATTCCCCAATTACCTAATACCCCCCATCTTTCCCCCCATCAAAGAATTTTATGACCGCTCTCTTTTTAATTAATGAAAAGTTAATTACCTTTTTCATTACCTCTTTAATTGATGCCGCCTTGTAATTACGGTACATCTCTCCCTCCAGACCAGGCAACAGTTATTTGTAGGGAGTCAGCGCCAATTTCTCTCTCTCTCTCTCTCTCTCTCTCCTAGTCTCTACTTTTCTCTCCTAGTCTCTACTTTTAATGTCACACTCCCTATACTCTCTCTCTCTCTCCTCGTTTCTACTAATCTCTCTCTCTCTCTCTCTGCAATTAACACGTGCAGTAATTAGGAAATCTCCAGCAATGGGAGGGTACGAAACAATGGACAGGAAAAGAAGGGGTGAGACGGGGTAGCTGGGAAAAGGAGAAATGAAAAAGAGAAAATGAAAAAAAAAAATACAAGAATAGTGAAGGGAAGAGTATGAAAACGATAGGAAAGACGAAGAATGGAGGAGGAGGAGGAGGAGGATTACACAGGAAAGCAAACAGCAACAGACCTTATGGTCCTTTCGAGGCTGCTTGTTAGAGAAAACTATGACTACAAGATCTAACTCTACATGCTGAAGGATAAGGATAGTAAAGCAAAAAGGCTCCCCCCCACCACCACCAAACTCTCCAGGAAAAAGTGAGAAATACCACCATGCCGCATGGAAAAACTGATATGGAAATTTTATAGGAAACACTGGAAAGGAAAAGTCACATTCTATAATACTTTATCTATAAGCTACCCGATTGAGTAACCTGAAAGAGAAAGTAAACAAATAAAATAATAGGTACGCCATGACATTATAAACCGGTACATTGAGTTAATGGGAAGTCTGTGGACATAACGTGGAAGCTACACACTGCACAGTGTGGATGTTTAGGGGTGGTGCGGCAGCCTTGCCTGGAACTTTTAAGGTAGGCAGCAGTCAATCAGGCCCTAGCTCCGTTCGCTCCACTGAGACAAGGAACTCTCTCATGTGGGACAAGTACACAAGTTTCATCCTGAAGCAGTGACCCCTGGTACATTAAAAAAATCCCGATGGTGGTCACTTGACTAACAGGGACCCTCAGTGATCCACAGCCCATCACAGGTCGAAAGTAAGAGTAGTGACCGTTAACTCATGGTTATCTGTGCAGATCCTAATCTGTGCTTATATTGCTTTCTTTGCATTGGGGAGATTGAAAAATATATAAGACGGGTATCTTAGATAAAAGGGGACTGCACAGTGCACAGTGTGGATGTGCAATGCACAGAGTGGATGTTTAGGGGTGGTGCGGCAACCTTCCCTGGCGCTTTTTAGGTAGGCAGCAGTCAATCAGGCAATAGCTCTGTTCACTCCACTAAGACAAGGAACTCTCCCATGTGGGACAAGTATACAAGTTTCATCCTGAAGCAGTGACCCCTGGTACATTAAAAAAATCCTGATGGTGGTCACTTGACTAACAGGGACCCTCAGTGATCCACAGTCCATCACAGGTCGAAAGTAAGAGTAGTGACCGTTAACTCAGGGTTATCTGTGCAGATCCTAATCTGTGCTTACTGTATATTACCTCATTTGCTTTGGGTAAATCGAAAAACGTATAATGACGTGATGTGACGCTATGTTAAGTTTACGGGGTGTCCTGTAAACACAAGGGGACTGCACAGTGTGGATGTTTAGGGGTGGTGCGGCAGCCTTGCCTGGCACTTTTAAGGTAGGCAGCAGTCAATCAGGCCCTAGCTCCGTTCACTCCACAGAGACAGGGAACTCTTCCATATGGGACAAGTACACAAGTTTCATCCTGAAGCAGTGACCCCTGGTACATTAAGAAAATCCCGATGGTGGTCACTTGACTAACAGGGACCCTCAGTGATCCACAGCCCATCACAGGTCGAAAGTAAGAGTAGTGACCGTTAACTCAGGGTTATCTGTGCAGATCCTAATCTGTGCTTATATTGCTTTGTTTGCACTGAATAAATTGAAAATGTATAATAACGTAACGTAACACTCTGTACGGGTACATTGTTTACGGGGTGTCTTGTAGACAAAAGGGGCATGAACTTACACGTACCGTAGCTATAAAAGCATGTTATTCGGACAGAAAAAGAGTCAGGTGAGGATTCTCGTGCAAATACTTGTCTAATTTGTTTTTGAATGTCTCAATTGAGATACTGTTCACGGTATCTGAGGGTAATCTGTTCCAGATATTTACAACTCTGTTAAAGAAGAAGTATTTTGCTTCGTGGGATTGGAATCACTTTCTCATAATTTTGCAGCCATTACCTCTGGTTTGACTCGACTGGTCTATATCAAAATATTTATTCATGTCTAAGTTGTCATATCCCTTCATGATTTTGAAAACTTCAATAAGGTCCCCTCTTAACCTGCGCTTCGTTAGGCTAAATAATTTAAGTTCTTCAAGGCGTTCCTCATATGGTTTGTTTCTAAGTCGTTGTGTCATTTTTGTGATTCTTCGCTGAATTTTCTCTTATTTTTCAATATCCTTTCTGTAGTACGGAGACCAGAATTGCACACAATACTCAAGATGGGGGCGCACTAGCGAGTTGTACAAGGCAAGTATGACTTTTTCTGATTTAAACTCGAAAGTTCTTCCAATAAAACCCACTAGCTTGTTTGCAATTTTAACCGCATCGGTACACTGCTTGCTTGGTTTTAGGTCATTTGATATTATCACACCAAGATCCTTTTCACTGTCTGTACTTGATAACTGAATATTGTTCATTTTGTAATTTGCATGGACATTGTTACTTCCAATATGAAGTACTTTACATTTTTCTGTGTTGAATTTCATTTGCCATTTTTCTGCCCAGCTTGCTAAAGTATTAAATGTCATTTTGTAAATGCTGCCACTGTAATTTTGAAGTGACTTTACTGGTTATTTTAGTATCCTCTGCAAATTTGGATACTTTACAATTGAGACCCTCATCAATATCATTTATACAGATAATAAAAAGTATCGGTCCAAGTACTGAGCCTTGGGGAACGCCGCTGATCACATTACGCTATTTGGATTCCTTTCCGTTTATCACAACTTGCTGTTTTCGGTCTGAAAGCCAGTCTTGTAACCATTTTTGAGTTTTTCCTTTTATTCCATGTGCTTCTATTTTTCTCATGAGACGCTTGTGAGGGACAGTGGCAAATGTTTTCTGAAAGTCGAGGTAAATTATATCTACTGCTCTTGAGTCATCGTATGATTTGTAAACATCATGGAAGAAGTCCAGTAAGTTAGTTAAGCATGAACGACGATGTCTGAATCCATGCTGCGAGTCTTTAATTATATTATTTTCTTCTAGATAATTAACTATTTTATCTCTTATGATTTTTTCCATTAACTTGCACACTACTGATGTTAAGCTGATTGGTCTGTAATTTCCTGGGTGCGACTCATTTCCTTTTTTGAAAACTGGTGTTACATTTGCTAGTTTCCATTCGCATGGAACTTTCCCAGTACTTAATGATTTATTGAATAAGACAGAGAATGGCAGCAGTAACACATGTTTTGCTTCTTTGAGAATTCTCGGTGATATTTTATCGGGGCCAGGGGTTTTGTTTATGTTCGTACTATTTATGGCTGAAAGGATATCGTTATTATGGATAGCATAGTTACTAAGGACTGTGCTATTTGCTTGGTTTGTGGGTAACGGTAGGTTTCTGGTGGTGTTTTCTATTGTAAAAACAGACGCAAAGTAATCGTTAAGAATGTTTGCCATTTCGACCTCATTTTCAGTGTGTTTGCCATTGTTTGTTTCTAGAGGACCTACTGATGTAGTCATAACCTTTTTCTTTCTAATGTAACTGTAAAATTCTTTAGGATTTGATTTGCACGTATTAGCAATGTGGATCTCCAGTGCTCTTTTGCTTTGTTTAATAAGTCTTTTCGATATGCGGCGTAGATTATCGTACTGTAATTTATCATCATTATTTTGTGTAGCTTTATATTTATGGTATGCCTGTTTTTTGGCTATTAAGTTACTTTTTATTTCACTGGACCACCACTTTGGTTTACTATTTCCAGCTGGACGTCTGTTACGTAGTGGCACACATGACTTTACCACTTCATTAAATTTTCTGGTGAATATTTCCCATGCTTGGTTTATGTCATCAGTTTTAGACATTTGATTCCAATCTGCAGTTGCAAGTAGCGCTCTGAGCCTGCTGAAATTAGCTCTACGATAATCTGGGACCTTTTCTTTGCTCTCTGTTTTTTTTTTTTTTTTTTTTCAGTAGTAATATTAAATTGTATAGTTCGATGATCGCTGGAACTAAACTCAGGTCCTATTTCAACGTTGTTGACTAGGTTATCATTTGTAGTCAAGATGATGTCTAGGATATTGTTTCCTCTCGTTGGGTATTCTACGTGTTGGGAAAGGGCGCTTTCTTGAAGATTCGTATAAAGCTCTTGTCCTGAGTGTGCCGTCAGTGGTTCACCCCACTTTGTTACCGGTAGATTAAAGGGGAGAGTAAAGAGGAAAACTGAGAGAGAGAGAGAGAGAGAGAGGACAGGAATAAGGAACGAATGAGAACATAAAGCAGGAGGAGGAGGAGAAATGACAAAGAAAGTGGACAGCTGAAACGAGACACAAAGAAGAAAAGACGGAATAAGAGAAAGTGACAATATTAAAAGAAGAGGAATGGGAAAGAAACGAATGAAGAGAGAAGGGAAGCTACATTCACAGGAGAGAGAGAGAGAGAGAGAGAGAGAGAGAGAGAGAGAGAGAGAGAGAGAGAGAGAGAGAGAGAGAGAGAGAGAAATGAGAAGGGAGATGAGATGGAAGAGAATGTAACAAAATATGAACTAAGAAGAAAATACGTCAGAAAGTAAAGTCAGTAAAGAAAAAATTGTGGAAAAAAAGGCGAAATGTGAGAGAAATGCAAATAAAAATAAGGACAAGAAAGAAAACGAGACACGAAAAAAAAAAAAAAAAAAAAAAAAAACAGGATGACCGAGGTGACAGGAGGGCAACAGAAGAGATGGGAGAGATCTGGAAAGAGAAATACATTAGACTGAAAAGAAGAGGGAGGAGAATTTATGTGGGAATGACGCGAAATGTTGAAGGAAAAAGGGGTGAGTAAAAAGGAAAATTGAGAGAGAGAGAGAGAGAGAGAGAGAGAGAGAGAGAGACGGGAACAGGAATGGGGAACGAATAAGAACACAAAGCAAAAAGGCAGAATGTTTTAAATAGACAAGAAACGATATAATAGGAACCCACAGAAACAAAAAAAAGAAAACGAAGAGAAAAGAAGGAAGGGGAGCACACACACACACAAAAATGTTAAATTGATAAAAATGAAACACGAAATTATTTACAAAAGTGGATGTGAATAAGTGAGATGCAAGAGAAGGGGGCCAGAGGGAGGGGGGGGGGAGTAGGAAATATGATATATGAAACGAAGACTGAGAAGAAAATTACGCTGCGTGCCGAGATGAGAAAAGACTTTATGAAGGGAAGACAGAGGAAGGTGACATAGTAAAATAAGAGAGAATAATAGGAACATGTGAAAAGTGAGAGGAGGAGGAGGAGGAAGAGGAGGAGGAAGAGGCACAACAGGCAAAAACGAAAAAAAGTTAAAAAAGACGAAATGAAAAAAAATTCTGGTATATAAATTGGTAAACTTTAAGAGCTGGAGATGAGAGGAGGGCAAGAGATGAGATAAAAGAGAGGTGAGAATGAAAAGAAAATTGCTTAGAATGAAGAGAAAAATGAGATTTATGTGGGATAAAAGCGAGAGGTGGAAGTGTAGGGAAAAAGAAAGAGGGAATAAGAATGTGATGAACCAAAATGGCGAAAGGATGGGGGGCACTAGAAGGGAAAATAAAGGATTTCAGAGCAGGCCAAACAGTTTAAACACACACACACACACACACACACACACACACACACACACACACACACACACACACGCACACACAAACGACAAAAAAAAATGAGAATGAAAATGATACAGAAAGGCTGGTGATGTGAAGAGGGTAGGAGAAGGAAGACAGGAAGGAGTGGGAGGGGTTGAGGGCATAAAATCGTCGAGACCAATCCAGAATATAACACCTTAACCTTTACCACAATATTACAAAGGCGTATAAAGAGAAGCAGCAGAGACAGACCTAGATTAATGGAAATTGTAGCAGACTTAATGGTACTTTCGAAGACGCTTGTTACAAAGGCACTATGGTACCTATGTGTAAAGAAAAATAAGGATACCAAATAAAGATGTGCATGGGTTATGGAAACTGCTTGTAAAACTCTGATGACGTATGGATTTATTCCGTCACATAAAGCCGGCAGGAAATAAATAGAAAAAGATACCTTGACTTTATCATTCAATTGCAAGTGTTAAAAAAAATATATATATCTCTACCGTCTGACAGTGCTGGGGTTTGGTTATAGAGACTGCTCGTACAACTCTGATGACGCGTGGATTTATTCCGTCACATAAGGCCGGCAGGAAATAAACAGAAAAAGACACCTTGGCTTTATCACTCTATTGCAAGTGTTAAAAAAAATGTACCTCTACCCTATGAGGACGCTGGGATTTATCTTGCCACATAAAACCGTCGGGAGCTAGCCAGAACATAGTGTTTCAGTTGTGCGATTGTACATACGGCTTTTATATCATGTTCTTCCTAGTGACTGACGATTTTATTCAGCTGGGAGGAGACGCTGGTAATCTCTTCAATCCAACGACGTGTTCTTTCTTTTTATTATTCCTCTCTCAAGATAACTTTAACTCAAGAAACACCATTTACTTCCAAGGGGACAATGAAGGCCACATCTAACGCCTCACGCCTCGAAAAGTTTCTCTTTCGCTGAATAAAATCGTCTGAAGTTAGGAAAGGGGAAAATATGGAAAACAACACACAGGACTGAGGGATTAGAGGAAATCAGATGAAACTAAGATGGATCATTCTAACCCCCTCGAGTGGGAGAAACGTCCCTTATGGGCTAGTCCTGCTTCTGATTATTATTCATCTTCCGTGTTATTCACGATCAGGGAATAAATGATACAGTGGACAAGATGATATGGGAATTCCAAGCGCGTTCGTGGACCTCCCAGTCCATAGTATCAGAGGTCCGTAGATATCGCTTTTTTGGAGGGTTTAAAGTTGGAGAGAGAGAGAGAGAGAGAGAGAGAGAGAGAGAGAGAAATGGGTCAGTCGTAAGGGAAAACATTAAATACAAGTACAGTGTCTTCAAACTCTCCCGGATGTCAGGAATATGGGGAGGATAAAGTATAAGACGAAGTCTTGTTTACAAAGTGATCGGTAAATAATGGGAGGAGTCAAAGGTGGTGGTGAACATTAAATGTACTAAAATGGATATTTACGGAACAGAAAAAGCGCAAACAATATGTTCTACTTTAGATGCACGTATTAAAAGATATTCTAGATAGTAAGGATAGTCAGGAGAGATGGTCAAGACTGCTATAACTATTAAATAAAGAATCCTAGAGGTTTGATTTTCGGAACACAAGAAAAAGTTAATTATGCAGATATAAGCAACAGCTACTTATAACTTTGAAATGAGTATAGAGAATGTAGGATGATACGAAATAAGGGCTGCTGTCAGGAGTTTTGGTTAAATGAATCTCGGCGTAAAAAGATCAGGCTAAGAGGACATGTGATGTTCCACAAAGAGAATAATGGAGGAGAGACCATTAATACTGCTGAAAATAAACAGTAATAAATCAGATACAGGTTCAGTACACCACGCTGAGACGTTACCAGGAATGGGACACTATACGCTTTTTACCCTACCTTGACCTACATTTTCGTCTTTTCGCTGCCTATTTCATGTACCTCACTGGCACAAAAAGGTATTGCCGCAGCTATACTTCCCCTCCATAGAATATCTTAACGACGAGCATCATATTCTACGGTTAATCTGTTGTTTAGTTCTGCATTCAAGATGAAGAGATGGCAATTTTAGGCCAAGTTCGGTAAAAACAGCATAGTATGGTCCCTTCTCCTTGGAACTCCTAAGCACCGCTGTTTTAGCCACGATGACTTAACTTTGATCCCTTGTGTACTGTGTAATGTGCGTTAAGTGTGTAGTGTGCGTTAAGTGTGTAGTGTGTAATGCGCGTTTAATGTGTAATGTGCAGATAGTGCGTAGTGTATAATGTGCATTTAGTGTACAGAGCATAACGTGCAGTTAATGTGTACTGTATTGTGTAATGTGGAGTTACTGCATAGTGTGTGATATGAAGTTAGTGTGTAGGGCATGATGTACAGTTAGTGTGTCGAGCATAATGAGTAGTTAGTGTGTCGAAAGTAATGTGCTGTTATTGTCGGACACAAATGTGAAGTTAGTGTAGAACATAATGTGCAATCAGCGTATAGTGTGTAATGTGAGCTAATGCGTAGTGTGTAATGTGCAGATAGTGTTTAGCGCATAATGAGCCGTTAGTGTTGAACATAATGCGCAGTTATAGGCGAGGCGTGCGAGCCTGAAGTTGTCATGATCGTACCCTGGCAACCTACCCGTCAACAGTGCGTTCGATTTCGTGTATGAGGTACGCGTGTGATTCGTGTATAATATGTTCGTGTATACGTTACGAAATCGGACGCACTGGTAACTGGTAGGCTGCCAGGGCACGATAATGATACCTTCAAGACGCGAGCTGCTACTTGTGTAGTGTGCAGTTAGTGTGCAGTGCGTAATGTGCGTTGTGTTGTGTGTAATGTACGTTAGGAGTGTAGTGTATAAAGTGCGTTTAGTGTGTTGTGTGTGATGTGCGTTTAGTGTGCAATATGCGTTATGTGTGTAGCGTATAAGCTATAATGTACATACAGTGTGACGTGTGTGTCATGTGCAGTAGGTTTGTGTAAAAGAAACAAACATTCGGGAGAACAAATGGAACCACTCATTAATTATAGCCAGACGGAAGAGGGTCAGTAAAGGTTGATGGCCGGGAGATAAGGCCTTGATAGCTGGTAAAAAGGGAACCCCAACTCTCCCTCACCAATTATTCCAACCTCCTCAACCAATTTTTCCAGCCACCTCAACCAATTATTCCAACCTTTTCAACCAATTATTCCAACCACCTCAACCAATTATTCCAACCTCCTCAACCAATTATTCCAACCTCCTTAACCAATTATTCCAACCTTTTCAACCAATTATTCCAACCACCTCAACCAATTATTCCAACCTCCTCAACCAATTATTCCAACCTTTTCAACCAATTATTCCAACCACCTCAACCAATTATTCCAACCTCCTCAACCAATTATTCCAACCACATCAACTAATTATTCCAACCTCCTCAACCAATTATTCCAACCTCCTCAACCAATTTTTTTCCAACCACCTCAACCAATTATTCCAACCTCCTCAACCAATTTTTCCAGCCACCTCAACCAATTATTCCAACCTCCTTAACCAATTATTCCAACCACCTCAACCAATTTTTCCAGCCACCTCAACCAATTCAGCCAACCTCCTCAACCAATTATTCCAACCTCCTCAACCAATTTTTCCAACCTCCTCAACCAATTCTGCCAACCTCCTCAACCAATTTTTCCAACCTCCTCAACCAATTTTTCCAACCTCCTCAACCAATTCTGCCAACCTCATCGAACTTAGGCGTAATCATAGCTGCTATTTTATCTACCAGTAAGGCTATTTGCTAATGTTTTGAAGCCTTTGTGAAGAATAAAATATGTCATCTGTGCACAAACGCCATCATTACAGTGAAAAAACAAAAAGTTTTCTTAAATTTGTGTCTCGATAACTTATTCTACCATCAGAAAAGTCGCTACAATGGTAACTATTGGCACAATGCTCTGTTGAATGTGTGTGTGTGTGTGTGTGTGTGTGTGTGTGTGTGTGTGTGTGTGTGTGTGTGAGAGAGAGAGAGAGAGAGAGAGAGAGAGAGACGGAAGTAATTATGCAGAAGAGTAAGACGGGCGGTGAGGGAGGGCCAGCAATATGGGGAGAGGGGGAGAAAAGAGGAATACACGAGAAAGGCAGGTAACGGTAGGGCTGGAGTGACAGGGTGAAGAGGGTGAGTGAAAAGAGAGAGACGAGTGTGTGGGGCAGGGAATGGATGGGTGAGGGATGAATGAAAGGGTGAGTGACGGCTTGGGTGAGGGTGAGGGTGAGGGTGAGGGACAGGGTGATCTGGAAAGTGAGTGGGTGGGAAGACAATGCTGGGTCAGACTATGGAAGGGATTAAGAAGAGGGAAGGGGACGGGGAAGGGGAGGAGGGAAGGAAGGGGATGGGGAAGGGAAGGGAAGGGGAATGAAGAGAAGAAAAGAGAAGGAAGAGAGGGAAGGGGAAGGAAGGGAGGGAAGGGAAGGGGAAGGAAGAACGGGAAGAGAGGGAAGTGGGAGGAGGGGAGAGGGGAAAAAAGAGGGCAGAAGGAGAGTTATGATGAAACGGACGAGATGGGTTGGAGAAGAGGAAGCAAGTGGGTAAGAAGGAAAGGAAGCGACAGGAGGGACGGGATGAGATAAGCTTGAAAAAGGGATGACTGGGAGTGGGAGGATAGGGGAAGAGCTGGAAGGAGAGGTAAGAGATTGGAATGAGTGGATAGGAGGAGGGGGGGAGAAAAAAAAGGAATGAAGGGGAGACAACGCTGGGGTAGTGGGAGAGAAAATGGTCACAGAAGAGAAGAGAAGAGAAGATAAAATGGTCAAAGAATAGGGGAGAGAAAGGGGTAGAAGAATAAGGAGTAAACGCGGTGGGGAGAGGGAGATAAGCTGGGGCAGACATAATAAGCTGGGATTAGGGATATTATAAAGACTGGGTACGGGGAGACGAGGGAGAAGAGCAAGGAAGGGGAAGAAGGAGAGGAGGGAGAGGAAGGACAGCAGGGAGGAGAAAGAGGAGGGAGGGGAAGGAAAGAACGAAACGGAGAGAGGACGAGAAGAGAATGGAGGGAGGGGAAGGAGAGGAGGGAGAAGTGAGAGGAGGGAGGGGAGAGAAGGAAAATGCAGAGAAGCGAAAGCAGGGAGAACAGGTATGTAGGGAGAACAGGTATGTAGGGAGAAGAGGATGGAGGGAGGGGGAGGAGAGGAGGAAAGGGGGGGGAGGGAGAGGGAGGGAGGGAGAGAGAGAGAGAGAGAGAGAGAGAGAGAGAGAGAGAGAGAGAGAGAGAGAGAGAGAGAGAGAGAGTCAATAATTACATACGGAAGGGGAGGAAGAGGGGAGAAGCTAAATATTGAGAGAAAACAGGGGGAGGAAGGAGAGGGGAGAAAATATTACAGTTGTTTAGGTGAGGGGAGGAAAGAGCAAAGGTTGAGAGGAAGCGAAGGGGAATGAAGGAAACACAGAAAGGAAAGATAAGGGGAAAGGGAAAGAGAGAGAGAGAGAGAGAGAGAGAGAGAAGCAAACCATGAATGAAATTATCAACAGGGGTAAAAGAAACTGGAGAAGGAAGGGGGGATGAGAGAAAAAAACTGAAAAAGAAAGGCAGGAAAACCAGGAAAAATAGAGGATGATAATCGGGGACGTATACTTTCACCTCTTCACTACGATTACCTTTTTTTTTTTGTCCCATATTACACCTAACCAATACAGGTGTCTAATTTATGATCGTATAGAATAAGGGTTTGTCTTACTCCTTCGTGGCCTCAATTCTGATATGGCCCCCAGAGCGGAAGAAGACAGAGAGGAAAGAACGCAAAGAGATAAGAGGGAGGATGGATGAGGAAGGGAATGAATAGGATTAGGAAAGGAGGGAAATGGCAGGAAAGTGGAGGGAAAGGGAATGGAAGGGACAGGAAGGGAAGGGAAGGGAAGGGAAGGGGAAAGGTAAATGGGTAGGAAAGGGAAGGGAAAGGAAGAGATGAGAAGAAAGAGAAGTGGGATGAGATGGGAAGGGAAGGGAAGGGAAGGAAATGTAATCAAATAGATGGGGAGGGATGGGAAGAATAGGAAGGTAGGGGAAGGAAAGGAAAGAGAAGGCAAGGGAAGGGGCGGGAAGAGAAAGGAGAGGAGGTGATGGGATGGGAAGGAATCAATACTACGGAACGCGACGGGAACCAGAGTAGTAATAATCTCAATGAGTTGCCTGCCATTCAAGGAACTCAGGAACTTACCCGATACCAAGAAGTGGTCGTACTGAGAAGGTCGTACTGCCGGGGTCGTAGAGAAATGGCCTGTATTAGACAGGGTCGTTCAGAAAGGGTCCTGGTGCTACGGTCACAATGAAAGGGTCGTACTGTTGGGGTCGTAGTAGAAATGGTCACTGCCTGAAAAGGTCGTACTGAGAGTCACACTACCGGGGGTAGTATTGATAGGATCGTACTGCCTGAGGTGGTATTGAAGGGCCATACTTCCCGGGTTGTACTGAAAGGGTCGTACTACCGGAGTCCTACTAACAAAGTCGTAGTGCAGTAGTAATATTTAGTTGTACTGCCGTTGTAGTACTGAAAGGGTCGTACCGCCGTGGTAGTACTAAAAGGGTCGTACCGCCGTGGTAGTACTAAAAGGGTCGTACCGCCGTGGTAGTACTAAAAGGGTCGCACTACCGAGGTAGTATTAAAAGGGTCGTACTGCCGTGGTAGTACCAAAAGGGCCGTACTGCCGTGGTAGTACCAAAAGGGCCGTACTCCCGTGGTAGTACCACAAGGGTCGTCTTGCTGTTGTAGTACTAAAAGCGTTTTACTGCCTGCGTCGCGCTGAGGAAAGTTGAGGTATAACGTGGCATGTTGGTGACTGGAGAGATACCGTATCAGCTGGTACAAGGGAGAGATGCGGTGATGGACAGGAAGGAGACACGTAAGAATGAGGACCAAAACAAAAGTACAGACGAAAGAAACCTGTCGAGTGGAAAGGGCTTTGGTATGGAACAGGACATTGAGTGCTGAGGCGAAAGACGAATCAGGGAAGCTATATCTGTACATACATTAATTCATTCAGCCTGGGGACGTCGTTTTTACTTCTTCTTGCTATCCCCAGACGATGTTATTCAGCTTAGATTAGACTTTTCAAACTGGAAGCGTGAGATATAGCCTTCAATAACCTGTCCACTTACTAAAGGGCTGGATAAAGTCGACTGAAGGTAGGAGGGATAAACTAGGACGAGGTCACCGAATTCAAGGACTTAAATTATACTGTGAGACGCCTGTATGGTGTACGGAAAGTTTAGAAAGACAGCAGTGGAATTGGACTATTAAATATTCTCGTATGTGGACTGCGAGGTATAATGTTTCGCTATAGCAAGGGTCATCACGTGATTCGTCATGTAGTCTACTTCGTGAAAGTCTCAAGACCGGAAAGTTGTACCGTGATGCAATCTTGTCCTCAAAAAATGATGTCGTACCCGGATTAAGAGAGAGAGAGAGAGAGAGAGAGAGAGAGAGAGAGATCTTAGTAGAACGATGAAGATGTCAAATGATCAAAGAGCACAGGAGCGTGAGCACAGATGGCTCGTTGACATGTAGCTAATGGATATGACTAAGAACGTGACTCATGTATATGGCAGTGAGTTTGCGGGTAAAAGGAGGCGTGCAAGGCGTGGTACATCGAGAGTGACAGCGTTAGTGAGGTGTGGATGATGAGGCAGCGAAAGAACTGAAAGACAGAAGTAGACTGATGTAAGGAGACGCATTATAGCAAATGTTGGACGCTTAGTGCGCGTCCACACGTGTACTCGAACATATGTTGGCAACACAGCTGGCAACATGTTCGGGAACATGTTTGCAGCAGTATTTGGACAGATGTATGCTAACATGTTTCAATGCATCTTCGAACACTGGCAGCAGAGGTGATGGGATTAGTGTGTTCATACGAGGCAGCTGAGACTTCAACATGATGTTGCCGCTGCTGATGTGGACGCTGCTGCTCCCAACATGTTTGCAGCGCGTTCGTTACTGTGTTGTTTACATGTTGCCAACATCTGTTTGAGCACACTTGTGGACGCGACCTTAATGTAAACCCATCCTCTGGTAAACTATTATTTAGCTTAGTCTTGCTACTACACAATTTTTCAATTTAGGAAAACTTACTGGGAGCATACCTCTATAGTTCGAAAAGTCTATCCTAAGGTCAGTAAAATCATCTTGGTATAGCAAAACTAAATATATCATGTCACTGTCATCGCACTGAATAATTTTACTTTTGACCGAGACGGTTGCCCTGCAGATGATGCAAGTTCGGTTTAATAAGATGGCGACACAAAAATGTACGTGGTGCAGTCTACTGGACGGAATCGAGAGTTGTGAAAGCTTGAAGTACCAAGTGAAAGAACGTGTTGTGTATCACTGGGCACTTTGTTGATGGCTTATACCTGGGTTGTCTTAATTTCCAACTTCTGAATCCTACCCAGTTCGGTTAAATTGTGACACACTGGAAACAAGTGATGACTGCTGGCCATAAAGAAGCTAATGTGCATGTGATAGAAATAATTTATTTTTATTTTAGAGATTCAGTTGTACGATGATTACCTTAACACTATACACTGAACGCGTGAAGATTTTATGTAACTAGCTCCAGAAAGTATCGGTGCAGAATATGTGTTAAATATGATGACACACGGAACGAAGAACGAAGGGAATTGCGGTTCTGTCCTCGCACACGCAGACATCCCAGACGATCGATGACTGCTATACCAGATGCCACTTGTGTCCTTCAGAACGTGAAGGGAATGGCCGTAAGTAATATACACAGGTATTAACGGGCTCTCACTGCCACATGGTCGAATCATCCTGGGTGCCATCGGACCCAAAGTGCACCGATATTCTCTGGTGCTAGTGTACAATTTATAACAGGGAAACTAAGCATAGATGTTATGTAAAAATTAACGTGTATATGTGATGGTTCATAAATTACCTGAATAATAAATACAAACTGCAAGTAACGAGGTCATCCCATTACTATCCCTGTCCTGTTCTGCACTCATAAGCTAACCAGTAAAAATAATGAATATAGTTAATCATAATCAATTAAACTCATTCCTCTACACTCAGCACCGAACATGGCCAAATTGGATGCCTGATCATTTATTTTTACTACTAGCGCCAAACCCGACCTGACTAGCTAATGGGTGGATGGATGCGGGATATTTATTCATTAGCGTCATCCACATGCATGGGTGGTGGGTGGGTTTTAATAACATCACATTCCACACAGTCATTTACACTGGAGAGGAACGATGGAATGCTGGTCTGCGGTGGGTGTGGGTTTGGGTAAGGGTAAGGGTGGGTGCAGGGTGCGGTGGGCTGTTAGGTGGGATGGTTAGGATGGGTGAAGGATGGGGTGGGCTAGGGTGGGTGTACGATAGGGTGGGCTGGGCTGGGGACGGCTGCTGGGCGCGATGGACTGGGGGTGGATGCAAGGTGGGGTGGGGTGGGGTGGGTGTAGGGTTGGGTAGGCTGGGGTGGGTGTAGTGATGGGTGGGATGGGGTGGGTGTAGGGCTGGGTGGAATGAGGTGTATGGTGGGGTGGGCGGGGAGTGTACTGAGGAGCAGGGTGAGGTGCGTGCAGGGTGGGGTGGGATGCAGGCAAATATTTACCTCTTTCATGGTTTACATGTCACTGTTTTATTCACTGCCCATACAAATATTAATACTTTCCTATAAAAATGTGCAGTGATAAAATCCTTGTTGTCTTAATCACCGATACCCTAACTAAACTCAGTCTATTTCAAAGGGTTAGGTAGGATCCAGAAATACAATAAATTACGAGATGTCAACCACAGTTTACAAAGGAAAGATCCACTTAGTCTTCCCTCTGTTATTCATTCACGCTTTTGAAGTTCTTAGTCTCATCCTAGAATCGAAATCATGCACATGCCCTCTTCATCTTAATAAGTCGCTCCTGCAGCACCCGTGGGACAGAACAGTCCCATCAACTGTTAGGGTTTACATGAGATGCAACCAATGTTACGTGCACCGCCATACATCCATCCACTTCCATGCTTCGCCTATCAACACATTCATCCTCTCTGTGGCCATACATCAGAGCGGACACTCTGTACAACCATTCCCGCCCCTCTTACTTCTGACTTTTCCTACTCACTCCATACAAATTTCCCATCATTTAAGTCAACGAGGGTACAACTATCTGTATGTGGACCTCTTACTGTCTCTGTGCTCAGCTGACTGTTTTGACTCACTTTCCTTCTGAACAATAATCTGCTATTTACGTATTTTCATCTCTTTTTCCATATCCATCCCAAAAGTATGGAAGAAACTAATCGCCATTCGTATCACAATAAACAACCCACAGAAACTAAAATAAAGTATTAATTTTGCCAGTCCTCTGTAGCAGGCATTCTCCTCACATGAAAAGTCAGATAATTACAGCCACTAGATTACTAGTGGAGAAAGGAGAAAAAGTGAGCAGATGGAGAGAACACTTTAAGGAATTGTTGAACATAGAGGATGGAAGTAATGCGAGTATAAGTGGCTGGGGAATGGCTGGGAGAAGGAGGAAGGTGAGAAGACAAGAAGAAATCAGTAGAATAGAAGTTGTGGAAGCAATGAAGAAAGTTAAATCGGGGAAAGCCCCAGGAATTGATGGAGTGTGTGGTGAAATGCTGAAGCATGGGGGAGAGATAGTAGTAGAATGGATGTGGAAGATGTGCAGATTGGCCTGGGAGGAAGGTAGAGTCCCGGAGGATTGGAACTCAGGTATAATTATTCCCTTGTACAAAGGAAAAAGGGAAAAAGAAGTGTGTGGTAATCATAGGGGCATTTGTCTTCTTAGTATAACAGGAAAAGTGTATGGTAGGATACTTATTGACAGAGAGAAAGAACAGAGAAATTAGTTGGAGAAGAACAGGGAGGCTTTAGGAAGGGAAGAGGTTGTGTAGATCAAATATTCATTCTTAGATCTTTGGTGGAAAAGTTTCTAGAGAAGGGAAAGAAGTTGTATGCGGCTTTCATGGATTTGGAGAAAGCATATGACAGGGTGGATAGACAAGGATTGTGGAAAGTGTTAAGAATATATGGAGTAGATGGGAAGTTGTTGAATGCTGTGAAGAGTATGTACGATGGTGCGAAGGCTGCAGTGCGTGTGGATGGTGAACTAGGTGAATTTTTCTCTTTGAAAGTTGGGTTGAAACAGGGATGTCATGTCTCCAAGGTTGTTCAATCTGTACATGGATGGGGTAATAAAAGAGGTACAAGGTAGGGTAGTGGATGTTGGAGTGGCCCTGGTGAGAGAGGATAGTGTTTGGAAACTCCCTGTACTGTTGTTTGCAGATGATACTGTGTTGTTGAGTGAAGACGAAGGGGAGCTGCAAGGCTTGGTGGATGAGTTTGGGAGAGTGTGTAAGAAACGGAATCTAAAGGTGAATGTAGGGAAGAGTAAAGTGATGGTCTTTGAGAGAGATGAAGTCAGTGAATGTACAGCGAGGTTGGATGGTAAGGAATTGGAAAATGTGAGTACGTTTAAGTACTTGGGTAGTGTGATGAGTAAGGATGGAGGTTTGGAGGGTGAAGTGCTTGAAAGGGTACAGCAGGGAAGTGAAGCTTGGACGTTGTTGGAAGGACACAAGTCAAGAGTGAGAGTAGTGGAAATGAGTTATTTAAGAGGAGCCTGTGGAGTCACATGGAGAGACAGGCTGACGAATGAGGATATAAAGGAGCGTTGTGGTGTGGATGTGGATGCGATAGAAAGCGTTATGAGGAACACACTGAGGTGGTTTGGCCATGTGGAGAGGATGGAGGGTGAAAGACTGACAAAGAGAGTGTATGTGAGTGAGGTGGAGGTGGGAAGAGGGAGGGGGAGGCCGAGGATGAGATGGAGGGATGGGGTGGAGAGGTATATGAGAGAGGGGGGTGTGAGTTGGGAGCAGGGCAGTGAAATGGCGGGGGACAGGGCGACTTGGAGGCGATTTGTTTGTGGCCACCCCAAACAGGATTGAGGCGTCTGGCAATAGATAGATAGATAGAGATTTCTCCTATTATGCGCAGACAATGTTTCTCCTCAACCACTTCACTACAATTACGTATATTTTGTTTTATTCCTCTTGTATCCAGTGTTTTTCAGCTTAGGGGAAGATCAGAACTGGGGGAGATTTAGGATAGCCCTAATTAAACTCCTTCCTTACTAGGGGGTTCTCCTCGGCTGTGCAAAATCGTCTGCAAGTAAAAGAACAAAATCAAGCTTACGACACCGGGCTGAAGAGGTTAAGGAGATTTCCACTCAACATCAATGACGTATTAGTTTCCCCTTAAAAAAGGTCTTTCAAATAATTCTGGGTAAATTTTTTCTTATCTGGGTACACAAAGGCAGCATTATTTAGATTGACTACCACGATACATCTTTAACCCTATACCGTACGACTACTACTACTACTACCACCACTACTATTACTACTACTAGTCCTAATACTCCTACAGCAAAGCATACCTACTTAATGAAAATGTCTTCCAAAATATTCTGACCCCGAAAGTAGATTGATACCATGTATGTTGAACTTGTATTCGAACCGTTTTCAATTATTCTTTTAATCCTCACGCCATCTCCAAAAGTTGTTTAAAGATGCACACACACACACACACACACACACACACACACACACACACACACACACACACACACACACACTCCTCAAGACAAGGGAGACACTAAACGGCTACTTGCAATACTGTGAGTCATGTGAAGCAGCAATAGTAAAGTGAAGCAATATCATGTGTCAAATGAGGCACCATGATTAGTGAAGCAATGCAAAGTGAAGGAGAATTATGAGTCATATGAAGCAAAATTAAGAGTAGAATGAGGGAGGATTATATTTCATGTGAAGCAAAACTATAGTAAAATGAAGGAGGATTATGGGACAGAATAATGAAGAAGAATTATGAGTCAACATATTCAAGACAGGGAGTGAGAGATAACAAACAGTAGAAAAATGAGAAACAAGACTCCCCTTCTAGACTAGCCAGTTATCAAAGACCTTCATTACTACTTAGCCAAGCGCCCTAAAGAACAGGCCGGCTAGACAGCAATGAGGATGAAGGGCCATAGTAAAGTCAATAACGTTAATAAAGTGGGTTAAATAGCTCTCTCGCCACTGCTTCGACCTTAATTAATTCTATTCAGACTCAGTCCCAGAGGAAATTACCTGAGTGTATAGGCAGAATATTAAAAGGCCTCTTCACAATTTTCCTATTTTTTCCCACTGAATGAAGGGGAAGGTATTACATGTGCAGCCAAATACTCAACCCTTTCCCTGTTTTAATACACTGATGTAATATTCTAGGTCTCTTCAGTCAAAGGGTGATATTTTTCCTTTATTCTCGCTATCACATGATTTTCTTTACCTCCGGGGAAACCTTTCAGAGTGGGGCGTCTATTGAAGATTGTCAAAGAAAATCTACTTCGGGTAATAATGAGTCATCGTAGTGAAGAGGCACCAAAATCTCCTGCCCTTCCCATTTCCGTGATGGTTAATGATGTGAAAGATATATTTGGGTTTCTCCTGACTGTTCCATATATTCTGAAGCCCTGTCTGTGGGAGTTCTCTAGTATACTGAAACCCTGATCCCTGAGTCGTCTGTATTCTGAAACCGTGGCCCTGTAGCGTGGCAGCCCTGCGTGAGAGTAGCCCGTAGCCCCTGTAGCCCGTGGGAAATTATCAACAACCTTATCGTATATACAGCGAGGTTTCACTAAGAGGGAGGAGCACACAGATATACGAAGTGAAATTTATGTATTAGTGGGTATGTATTTATGAGTTTGTGTGTGTGTGTGTGTGTGTGTGTGTGTGTGTGTGTGTGTGTGTGTGTAAGGACATGTAGTGTTATTTTATTTTGTTAAACTCATGCCAACATAATATGCATTCGTTGTTTACCGACCTACTTCATCCAGATAAACCCTCCATTCCTACTCTCTTCACCTCTTGCTTCCTCCCTTTCTCTCCACTCTTACTCTCTCCTCTTCCCCCTTCACTTCCTTTCCTCTACTACATTCTTCTCTTCCCCTCTTCTTCCCTCCTTCCTCCTCTCCACCACCTTCCCCTCTGATTTTTTTCTTTCTTCCATCCACCTTCTTCCCGTCTTCATTCCTCTCCACTTCCTCCATAGGCGATGAAGTGGAGACAGACAGACAGACAGAGACTGACAGGCATACAGAAACAAGTGGAAGAGTTTGTCGTTCCTGATGACTGTCCACTTTACTTTTGCTTCTTCCTTGCAATTTTATTTAATCTATGAGACCCTTAGCAGTGAAGGGGTTAATGAAGGGTAAATCCAACTCCTCCAGTGCAAAAAGTCTCTCCTAAGCTGAATAATATTGTCTAGTGGAAGTTAGTATGAACTGAAAATACGTCACCGGACTGAATAGGTAAAAAACAGTGTTCAATGCATTTTAGTAAGACAAAATGTCATGAAATCATACTTATAGCACCCACACTAATCCTACGGTCCTAGTGCATCTCAGAACTAACGGTTGTACAGTACGTTAATGTCTAGGTGGAGAATTGTAAAGATGTGAGAGAGGACTCCTGGGTATCAGGAAACGGGCAATCTAACCTATATCCAGCCGAACACACACACACACACACACACAAAAGTAAATAATGGCAGCCAGACAGAAAGTTAGATTTAGAAGACATACCGTACACTGAGGCACAGCACAGACAGATTAGGTAGTGTAGGTGGACAGACATACGAGAGAGAGAGAGAGAGAGAGAGAGAGAGAGAGAGATCAACAGGGATAAACAGAACTTTTCGTCTTGAAAAAAATATAAATATGGAAACGGACAAAGTGAAAGCGATAAAGTTACGGTTTACAGAGTAATACAGTAAACAAACAGATTACACACACACACACACACACACATATATATATATATATATATATATATATATATATATATATATATATATATATATATATATATATATATATATATCAGTATACTGGCGACTGCCTGGTTGCTTGGAAAGCGCAGGTGAATAAGGAATATCAACACCAGGGCTTGTAGGAACATCTTTAATGGTGACGTTTCGCAATATCTCATTGCATCATCAGACCTAAAAGTAATAATTTGTTTTCGCTATGGTAAAACTATTCATGTCTTTGATCAAACTTTGCATTGAAAATAACTAAGAAATATTCTAGGGCAAATGGATATCCTACTTAAGTCATCAAAAAATAAAATCATTCATACACTAAAATGCACAAACCAGAGTAGTAAAAGCAAGAACATTCAGGTAAAATGTCAAGATAAGAATACATTCAAACCTTTAAAAACAGCAGTTGAACAGATGAACTATTGTCACCGATAGTGGGTTTGTAGAGGTGTGTATAAAGTGCCTCCATGATGGGGAGGTCAGAGCTGTACTGGCTTCTTGCTTGACAGGGTGATCGTGTGTGTGTGAGTGTTGTCTGATGGCACTAAAGGGTGGTTTAGTGACTGGTTTGCATGTTCGAGCTGATGTACCTAAGTGTTCGTGTATGCGTGTTTTTAGATGTTTCTCTGTTTTTCCGATATATGACGCCTGGCAGCTATCACACGTATATCTGTAAACAACAGAGGACTCTAGATGTATGGGTACTTTATCTTTGATTCTGAAGAGAGTACCTATTTTTCTCGTACTGAAAATGACTCTGAACTCTATTTGTGGAAATGTATAGCTGGGTAGTTTGCGTAGCTTGTTTCTCAGGTGAAAACTATGTTTACCTCTGTAATCGAGCTTAAAGTAAATATTGTGTTTCGGGATGCAATGAGATACTGCGAACCGTCACCATTAAAGATGTTCCTACAAGCCTTTGTATTGATACTCCTTATATCAGTATATATATATATATATATATATATATATATATATATATATATATATATATATATATATAGATAATGGATCTGTCTGAGAGAGAGAGAGAGAGAGAGAGAGAGAGAGAGAGAGAGAGAGAGAATCAGACCCCTCACGTCCCCCTCTCTCCTCCCTCCACGCACACAAGCAGGGCAGAAGACAGAACCAAGATAAAACGAAGATAAAACGGACTTCCGCCGCCAATTGGTTTCCTTCCCCGTGAGAGCTAAACCAGGGACGGGGGAGAGGGGGAGGGAGGCTAATTCCGTGCTGGAAGCCTTGAAGTACATTAAACACTAGAGGAACACAGGGAATGATGCAATGGATGGAATTCTATTTTACGAGGGCTATTATCGACGTCTTCTTCACTGCCCACATCATCGTCATCATTAAATATTCATCATCGTCATCATCAAAATATCACAATCACAATCATCCTCATCAAAATATAATTACAATCAAAATCATCATCATAAAAACCTTTTTTCCCACAGCATCAGGGAGAGAGATTTACAGACGGAAGAACCAGCTAAAACCTCTTCCATGTGGTAGGAGCAGTGAGGATACTTGTATGGTGTAAAAAATAATGGCGTGCTGAGTGTAAAATGCAGAAGGCAAGAAAGTTGAGTTAATTTCCACCGCTTCACAACGAGATATTCCCTCTAAGACACAAACTTACAATCATTTCCCTGTCGTCCCCAAGATTAAATTATGAAGAAAGTGGAGACACAGGAAACACTGTGCGTATACAAATCTTCATAATAACTGCAAAGGACACCAAACTGCACTCTAAAGCCGAATGTAGATAAATGAAATCAAACTAGAGAGAAAACACCTGTCAGCACTTGCACCATATTCCAAAAAATGCTTCTTGTCTGTAAACACGTGTACCTGCTTGTATTTTTAACTCACATAAAAAAACTAATTGAACATGAAGGTTAGAGGGCATGTCTGACTCTCAATGCAGACCGCAACTGTGTCTGTGGCGGAATAAAACATGCCTTTAGTGGGATGGCTTTCTTTACCATCTAACTGTGTCATCTTCCGCTGGTTATGCAAGTCTTTATACAGTTTCAAAGCCGCAGACCCATTTTCAAGGCCCAAATCGAAAATCTGAAATAAGTGTACCGAGACGCCAAGCCAAGTTATATGAAGTGCTATTTTCAGGCCAATATGCACAGTTAAAAAGGGGGTAAGGTCTAGCAACAAGCGATGGAGGGATGAACGAGAGCACCAAAACATTTCCCCTTTGAGAAATATGATATCGCCAAAACATGTCCATCATCTCGAAACGAACGGATCTTGAATTTGGCTCTCTGTTGTATTGTTTTTTTTTTTTTTCTTGGAAGGAACGGTTTGCTGGCTCCTGGTCTTTTGTTCCTTCTTGCGTAAAAAAATAAATAAAAGTAAACACATTTGGAGCCTGCCTTTCCTTTCGCGATCTCAGCTTTAAGCATATGATCCTTCGACGTATAGACTCACAAAAAAATATTCGGTCTGCCACCTATCGCAGCATTTTTCTTTTTAATAGGGCCAACAGACAAAGAGCAGAACATCGTGTGTGTGTGTGTGTGTGTGTGTGTGTGTGTGTGTGTGTGTGTGTGTGTGTGTGTGTGTGTGTGTGTGTGTGTGTGTGTGTGTGTGTGTGTGTGTGTAAATATAAAAAAAAAAGTATAATTTCTTCCCACATTTCTCGTTCTGCCTGCATATCAAAATCCAAAGTACAATAAAGAAATGTTAAGTTTGTTTGTGCATCCTGTCCCTGTACTGCAGTTCTCCCCTCTCTTCCTTCTTCCATTATCCACCGTCTCACCCTCTTACTCTATTACTTTCCTCTCCTCCCTTCCACAATTTCTTCCCACCAACATTCTCCCTCCTCACCGTATTGCACTCAATAAGAATCATACCCTACGCGCTTCTTCCTCCCCTCCAGATCATCCCAGTAACTCAGTCTTACGCATACTCTCTCTCCCTCTCACACTTCCCCCAAGGCGGCACAAAGGAAGCTATTTCTGAGAACACCATGGAATAAAAGCAACTTGAAATCTGCAGCACAAGAAATCTAAGTTGCTATAAAACTTGAATACCCTACGGCTTTACACACACACACTTCATGTCAGGTATATCCGGACGCGCGCGCGCGCGTGCGTGTGCGTGTGTGTGTGTGTGTGTGTGTGTGTGTGTGTGTGTGTGTGTGTGTGTGTGTGTGTCAATAACAGATGCACAAATATCACGTGCCAGACTTTGCACAGTAGTAAAAAAAAAAGAAAAATGCTACAGGAGGAACGTAACATCCAGCTACTTCCCCTCTCGCCTTCCCCCCATGGTACAATCAGGCCAGATATGAAAGTTTGAGCTGGGGGTAGGGAGCAACAAGACATCAGGGGGAGGGGGCAACACAACGGCAGGGGAGAACACAACTTTAGGGGGAAGGGGGGGACCACGACGGCAGGGGGAAGGGGAGGAAGACGACGGCAGGGGCTGGGCGTTAGGGCACAAGGCGCAAACTGACAGGGACAAAAGTAAAATTGGGAGTTTCCGCTTCACCAAAGGACGCTACATTTTTCCCTTTGTGCTCGCCTCTGACCCTCCTGCTGTCCCCACGCGTCTCTCTCTGACTTACTCTATATGACAACAATATATAAATAGTTTCTTCTTTTCATACAGGCTAAAAATATACTGAATCTGGTGTGTGGAGGGGGAATTTCAAGTTTGCTCGTCTGGAAGTGCATATTTCATCTATTTCTCTTATTTTTTCCGTTTTTCTTCATCTTTTTCACTTTTTTCTCTTTTAATTTTTAGCAGATCGTTGTAGCATCGATCTGTGCCCTGTATTCTATGAGGTGCTGTAGGCTTCGAAGCATATTTTAATAAGCGATTTGTTCTGCACCTTACACTTGTCGATGTAAAGTATGTCAATATAAAAACGATGTAAACAGCGAAATAAATAAATATATAAATAAAAATAAAAAATAACAAACTGATCGGGTGTAATATATAGAATAAATCGCTTAGGAAGAAGCGCGACGAAGCTTCCTGTGCGATTTAGAATAACACCTTGCATTTCTTCTTTTTTTTTTTTTTTTTCACATGGACAGGCAAACGAGACAAGTAACCAAATTTCATCCCAAGCGAAAAGGAGGGTCAGTGGAAGATTTATAGGTGAGGTTGGACTGATCTGCAGGTGGTGTGGAGTGGAGTGGAGTGGAGTGACGTGTGTGTTGTGGAGGGGAGTGATGTAGTGTTGTGTGGTGGTGGTGGTGGGTATCCTGAATGCAGCCTTCCTTCATATAGCACACACATCTCCTCTAATTCCACCAAGCATCCATAGCACTACAATTTGTTCTGGCCACTCCGGACGATTCCATTTAACTTAGCAAAGGCTTTTAAGTACTGAGGAGGTTATTGAAAGAAAAAATGGAAATAATCTCTTAGGCAGAATACATTTTTTAAGGCTGAATACATTTTCCTTGAGGTAAGAGGAATTGACAGGTCTCGGGACTGAGATTAACTTACGGAATCTACTGTGCCTAAAGAAAGTGCGGTGGTTTGGTAGCGAATGTTTGGGCTAAATATTATACACACAAACACACACACACACACACACACACACACACACACACACACACACAGGGACAAAGCAAACCTCGTCATGGGACACACTGATAAAGTATACGGGGGGAAAAAAATGCCATATTCCATTCGCCCGTTTCTGGACGTAGGGGACCGAGGCTAGACCAACCGGTGTCCAGAACATTTAGGAGACCGACCCACGCCCCTGGTAGTGTCTAAATGGGGGAAAAACCTCAAACCATCCCTTGGACTTGAATCAGGGCATGTAGGTCACGGTACGCTCCCACACTAGGACTCTACTTACCTCCCGAGTCCGGCCAGACGTCTCAGTATGCGGTATCAGTGAAGAGCAAGTCGGTCAGCACGTCAAGTATGAGGAACCGATAGTCATGCACAGGGAGAGTCTTGGCCCGTGATATTATTAAAGCTGATACCTCGAAGGGGAAGGAAACCCCTCAGTTCTTCTTCATTTTACATGAAAATTTAAACACCTGACAGGGAAATAAGCTTAACCTTTCGGCTTGGTTGGTGTTACGTGGAGCAGAATGGAGTCTAGCCATTTCCTATTTCACAGGCTTTTTAAACAGGCAGAAATAGGCTTTTTAAATAGGCAGTCATAAAACAGGAACTTGCCTACACCACCACGCAGCGACTTTCAATCATTCGACATTTTATCATCCAAAGATCATTCGTATCATATAACCACCTGTAAGAGATGGAACACGATAATCAGGCGACAGGTACCTAGGATGTTGGTCATGAGGTGTTCTTAGTCTTGAAAACTATTCATTAAAAAAAAAAAATAACTATACAGGATTATTCAACAGTCAGGTTACACAGAGATAAACTGCATTATATTCTTTTCTCTCGTGGGGCTGTAATAAGAAACACACATACACTCACACACACGAGAGAGAGAGAGAGAGAGAGAGAGAGAGAGAGAGCGCTACTTCTCTACGTAACCTGACTTCTGACTCACCTTATAATTCAAGACATTAAATTTTCAAGATCATTCTCTCACATCACACACATGGAGTAGAATCCTTAGCCTCCAAAGATAATATTCTCCACTCCAACACCGTCTTAAAGAGTTCCACGGTCCTGCCTTATTTACAATTCTTTTATTTCCTTCTATAACATTCATATCCAAATCTGTGCTTCTTGGATCGCTGTTTGCTGATGCGCGTCACTGGAATGGGTGGGGGAACGGGTAGGGGGAGTTAAGGGGAAGGGGGAGATGGGGTAAGGGGAGTTGAGGGGAAGGGGTAGCTGAGGGGTAGGGGGAGTTAAGGGGTAGGGGGAGTTAAGGGGAAGGGGGAGATGGGGTAGGGGGAGATGAGGGGAAGGGAAGCTGAGGGGTAGGGGGATTTGAGAAGAAGGGGGACTGTGGTAGGGGGGGAACTGGGGGTAGGAGAAACTGAAGAGTATGAGGAGGTGAAAGGCAGGGGAGGAGAAGAGTAGGGGAGATGAAGGGTAGGGGGAGATGAAAGATAGGGGAAAATGAAGGGTGGATGGAGTGGGGAAGATGAGCGGGAGATGAAGAGTGGGAGGAGATGAAGGGTAAGGAGAGATGAAGGGGAATGGAGATAATGGGGAGGGGAGATGAAGAGTAGGGGAGAAGAGGAGTAGGGGAAAATGAAGGGTAGGGGGAGATGAAGGTTAGGGGAGATGAAGGGTGGGGAGAGATGAAGGGTAGGGGAGATGAAGGGTAGAGAAGATGAAGGGGAGGGGGAGATGAAGAGGAGGGGGAGATGAAGGAGAGGGGAGATGAAGGGGAGGGGAGAAGATGGGGAGGGGAGATGATGGGAAGGGGAGATGATGGAGAGGGGAGATGATGGGGAGGGTGAGATGAGGGGTAAGGGGAGATGAAGGGTAGGGAGAGACGAAGGGTAGGGAGAGATGAAGGGTAGGAGGAGATGAAGGGGAGGGGGAGATGAAAGACAGGGAAGAATGAAGGGTGGATGGAGTGGAGAAGATGAGGGGGAGGGTGATGTGAAGGGGAGGGGGAGATGAAGAGTGGGAGGAGATGAAGGGTAAGGGGAGATTAAGGGTAGTGACGGATTGAAAGATTGGAAGAAATGAACAGCAGGGGGAGATGAAGAGTAGGGAGAGATGAAGGACAGGGGGAAATGAAGGGTAGGGGGAGATGAAGGGTAAGGGGAAATGAAGGGTAAGGGGAAATGAAGGGTACGGGAGATGAAGGGTAGGGGGAGATGAAGGGTAGGGGGAGATGAAGGGTAGGGGGAGATGAAGGGTAGGGAAAGATGAAGGGTAGGGGGAGATGAAGGGTAGGGGGAGATGAAGGGTAGGGAAAGATGAAGGGTAGGGGGAGATGAAGGGTAAGGGGAGATGAAGGGTAGGGAAAGATGAAGGGTAGGGGGAGATGAAGGGTAGGGAAAGATGAAGGGTAGGGGGAGATGAAGGTTTGGGGGAAATGAAGGGTAGTAGTAAGGGGAGATCTGGAACAGATAAGGGTGGGGGGAGTTAGGGTGTGTGGGGGAGCTGAAGGGTGGGGAGAGCTGGGGAGAAGGGAGGACTGAGGGAGGGTAAATTTATGAGTTGGAGCCTCAGGAAAGGGAGGGGTTCGTGTGAGGGGACACGGGGTGGGTAGGGGGAAATGGGGTTAGGTAGGGGGTGATGAAGGGTAGGGAGAGTTGGGGGAATGGATGAGAAGGGGAGATGGAGGAGCTGGGAAGGAGGGTGGAGGATTGGGGGTAATTGGGTTTGAATGCAGGAGGTTGGGGGCATTGGGAGAGGGGGAGGGATGTGTGGGGGTTGGGGTGGGGGTCTCGTAGAAGGGGGAGGGGTGTGTGGGGGTGGGAGTCTCGGGGAGGGGGGAGGGGTGTGTGGGGGGGTGGCGGTCTCGGGGAAGGGGGAGGGGTGTGTGGGGGTGGGGGTCTCGGGGAAGGGGGAGGGGTGTGTGGGGGTGGGGGTCTCGGGGAAGGGGGAGGGGTGTGTGGGGGTGGGGGTCTCGGGGAAGGGGGAGGGGTGTGTGGGGGTGGCGGTCTCGGGGAAGAGGGAGGGGTGAGTGGGGGTAGGGGTGGGGAGGCTTCCTGGAATCCCACACAACACACCTAATGCACCGCCTCCAGGTATTTGTTAACGAAGATGACACCTTGCCAATACTACCACGGCGAGGGCAACACGAACGCACGCATGCAACCCCCTCACCCCCCAACTCTCTCTCTCATTAACCGAACCTAGTACAGAGGGATATCCAAACACATTCACTAATACATTTTATGCTTTACACACACACACACACACACACACACACACACACACACACACACACACACACACACACACACACACACCACACACGCCCACTTTCACAATACTGTAAAAGAGGGGCAAAACAAGGTGACATACACAGCAACAACAAAAACGAGTTCAACACTTCCAAACGCAATTACTGTCAAACGCACAACAAATGAGCAAATAACATAAAAGCAAATTCAATCTCTTTTTCGACAAATGACCACAGGTGATGAAAAACAGCAGTGAAGCATTGTAGTGAGGCACGTGTAAGGGTAAATGGGCATCCAAGTGAATGGTTCATGATCAAGGTGGGCGTGTGACAAGGTTGTGTTATGTCCCCATGGTTGTTCAATATATATTTGGATGGACTGATGAGAGAAGTAAAAACACGAGTAATGGAGAGGGGGATGGCGTTGGTAATGAATGATGATGGATGGAATATCTCAAATCTGATGTATGCTGATGATGCAGTACTACTTGCAAACACCGGACAAGACCTTGTTGGACTGGTGCAGAGTTTTGTAAAGGTCTGTGAGCGTCATGCCTTGAACGTAAATGTAGAACTGAGTAGAACTGAGTAAAGCGATGGTTACTGAGAGTTCAAGGTGACTCTCAGTGTGATGTTACAGTGAATGTTGAAAGACTGGAATCAGTGAGGGAGTTCAAATACCTGGGTACAGTGATATAAAAGGAGAGGAAAAAAGCAAAGGAAGTGGAAAGTAGAGTGATACAAGGAAGGAAAGTAGCTGGTGCTATGAGGGCCTTGAAAAGAAACAGAGGCTTTAGTGTTGCAGCTGTGCAAGGCCTACATGAAGGAGAGTTAGTACCAACTTTAACATACGGGTGTGAGACTATGATGTGGCATGAAAATGAAAAGTCAAGAGTAACAGCAGTGGAGATGGGACTGTTGAGGAATGTATGTGAGTACAGAGAGTGGATAGGATACGGAATAATGTGAATTGTGAAAGATGCGGAGTGAGGTAAAGGTAAATCAGAGCGACTTCGGGGGAGGGAGGAGGCGAACTCGGCCAAGAAGAAGGTGGAGAGATATGGCGTATGAGTGTGTGAGGAAAAAGAGGTACCGGTATGGAAGTTGGTCACGCGAAGGGACTGACAAGAGATCGAGTTGGCTGGATGAATTTTGCGCGGAGAAGCGCATGACCAGGGATTTGGCATCCCTTTTTAAAGTCACAGCGTTCGAATTGACTCAGTCGGATAAGTATACAGTACATGAAGCTGCAGTACGTGGTGAAAACTTTTGGCCTATCAGATGGAACCCGGATTCCCTGGGCCTGAATGGAGTGAATGGAAGCGTGGCATACTGAACAGGTCATTGAGTGTGACCTCAGGGATAAGGGACAGAAGAGGGAAGCTACCAGAGATCAAGCAGCATGGAGAGCCGCTATTAAGGTGACTAAAGCCGAAGCATGCAAACATGTTGGAGCCTTCAAAAAAGAAACGAAATGAAACGATATAAACGAGAATATAAAGACGTCCGAGTGCTATAGAACGTTTTTAGGCTGCAATTCACGTAGCTACTGCAGTTCGGATGCTAGAAATAACTAGCAACATCCCCGGGTGTTACGAAGCGTTTTCGTACCAACACTCGTGTACCAGTATTCGTTTTTGAGATATGACAGATGGAGAACGAAAGAAAGAAAACAAATTCGATATTTTGCGACTTATATGAAGGTTACAGGACTCTGCGAGTAGTTTTGCACATAAATAGAGAAGATATATTAGACCATATGCATGAAGCTGGGCCTCGCAAGCATGTTCGTGGGCGGACCCCAATGCAAAATGTACGTGACGTCACTGCAGCCTAGGACACCCTACTTAGTAAGCGTGACGATATAGCCTGCACAGTGACTCCCTCGTACTTGAGAGCGGTACTCCACACAGGGGTGACTATGTACAGACGAATGGCTCAGGCAAACAATATTACAGCAGGAAAGATATCCACCACCGTGTCACAGCCATTACTAGCAGACTAGGGGAAGATAGTGGACCAGATGTAGGGTATTGGGCTGCTGTCCGAAAGAACAACAGAATGATCGCGCACACACACACACACACCCACACACACACCCACACACACCCACACACACACACACAGCCTTCCTGCAATTTATTCTACAATACCTCACCTCTCGTTGGAACCAAATTACGTCTAGAAATCTCGATAGTTGGAAAAATGTACAGATAGAGAGAGAGAGAGAGAGATAGAGAGAGAGAGAGAATCGAAACAATGTATTTGTCTTAGCTTGTGTACTTGTATTAAAGTAAAATTTAAGCTTTTCAAGACAAACTAAGCACTATCTTAAAATCAACAATGTTATGTATGATTACACCTTTTTCCAGATTAGTATACCCATGCACGAGCATCTTCAGTAGTGAGGGGGAAGATATGGCTGAACTACCAGGCTGTATGAGGTTTTAGTAAATACAGCTATGGCGGTAAACAGAATATCGAGTTGGATCGTGGTTGCAAATTGGTTAGTGTTGTATGATGGCAGGAAAGGATGGCGGAGGGGGGAACAGGATGAGAGAGTGGAAGGAAAGTCGAGGCACGGGAAGGGAAGAGGACGAGGTGTTAAGATGCGGGAGGAAAGGGTGAGGATGGAGAGATTTAGAGGGGGTATGGAAAGAGATGATGGAGTTGAAAGGAAGGAAGGAGGAGACACTGAAGGAATGCTAAGGAAAGAGGAGGAATGAGGGGAGAGGGAAGGAATGGCGAGGGAGGGAAAAAGGGAAGGAGGGAAGAACAGAGTAGATAGATGTCCTATCCCCTTCTCTCACCCAACTCTCTCTCTCTCTCTCTCTCTCTCTCTCTCTCTCTCTCTCTCTTTCATTGTGCGTACCCAGTGGATAAATGATTAACACAAATAAATGCAAACACATTCATTTACACTCAAAATTAAACGCACCCACACACACACACACACACACACCCACACCCACACACACCCACACACCCACACACACCACAACACAGCAAAAGAGATGTAAAACAACGCCACAATCTATACCGCTATCACAAACACGAGATCAACACAAAGGCAATTACGGTCACACGCACAACTAATTAAATGACAATAACACTAACTTGAAGCTCATTTCCCATACATGATAGCAAGCAATGGAAATATCACACCTATAAAAAAAAAAAAAAAAAAAAAAAAAAAAAACGCATACAGGTACTAAATAAGACACTAATATCGAACCACACCAGAACGATAAATAACGAGAAAGTGGACATTAACTTTTGAAACTAATGCTAGGCTCTTCGGAACCCAGCATATTTTTCAGTATACCGTATAGGAGTTTCATATTTGTTCGTCTTAAGGGTGAAGCGATAGACCGAAACTGTACATACACTTGTGAGTATACAGGAGTGGCGGTATTTGTAGCCCCAGGTTCAACAGAAACGTATACCTGCTGGACTGCACACAAGTTGCCCTCCTCATGCAGTCCATCACCTTCCTTGCGAGGTGTATATGGAGGGAACTGAAGGACGTTTGTATAACCAAGCAGCGTAGTCGACCATTTATATCGATGCCACCCCGAAAAAGTGTCCCTCTCCAGCACTATGTGTATAAAAAAAAAATAATAATAATAAAAAAAAGTCTATATAGAGAAACAGACAAGCAGGCAGACAGGCGGCTAGGCGGCTGAGCTTGAAATATTGATCCCTCCCCCCCTTCCCGCAGAGAGAGAGAGAGAGAGAGTACCGGGTACGCATGTTACCAAAACAATATCCGTCAGGCTTCATTTCCACCCACGCCAACACTCGCTTTAAAATGTCATACACGTGGAGACCTGCCTACTGTCATTCCCCTCCCCCCACCCTCTCTCCCTCTCTCAAACATTTATCTCCTCTCACTCCTCTCTCTACCATGTACCATTATTCTCTTCCCATCACACTCCTCTCTCCAACAAAACCAACACTGCTCTCATCATCTGCTTTCTCGCCTATCTCTCACTTCGCCAATTTTTCTCTACTACTTCACAGCTTATAAAATCCCCCCCACAAATTATATCTTCTACATTAATCCAGCCACCTCCTGGGGATTACATTTACCTTAAGAAACAAATCCCTGGTAATCCTTAAAATGTAACAACGATAATGTAAGAGAGAGAATTATACTGTTTTTACGCACTATTGTGAGCAAAAATCCTGTCGCCTCACATGTCTCTCTCCCTATGGACTTGGCTAATTAATCAGTCTACTGCACCCGGAGCCAAATGACCCTAATGACGATGATCTGTGGTCATTTGAGGTCATTAGTGTGAGATGGTATCGATTATCACCCGACTAATGTCCAAAGTTCAATGGAGAGAGAGAGAGAGAGAGAGAGAGAGAGAGAGAGAGAGAGAGAGAGAGAAGCGATATGACCTCTCTGCTGAAAATACTTAAAAGTCACACTGTTAATGGGACGGATGATAACAGTCATTTTTAGGGATGGGTCTGATCCCTCACCGTTACTGCTGTTTTAGGGATTATTTTAGAGATAAGTCTGATTCCTCACGGTTATTGCTGTTTTAGGGATTATTTTAGGAATGAGTCTGATTCCCGTTATTGTTTTAGGGACTATTTTAAGGATGGGTTTGATTTCTGTTACTGCTGTTTTAGGGATTATTTTAGGGATGGGTCTAATTTCTCACGGTTACAGCTGCTTTAGGGATGGGCCAGTCTCCTCTCGACTACTTTTGGTGTACAGTGCCTACAAATGTAATCTTCCCTTTTTACGATCTGAAAATGTGGAGGAAGTTTTAAAAATAATCCCTAGTAACTTCTTATTTAGGGCTGGCTTTTCTGTCCATACACCATAGTCAGATACCTTTGCCTCTCTCTCTCTCTCTCTCTCACACACACACACAGACGTCTCCGGAGTGAAGGGGTTAAGGAGTTAATGAAGAGCGAATAAAAATGTGGACCTTTCTTACATTTTATTTTCTTCACAGGTCGGCCAGTGAGGTCTCAAGGGGGAAGATTGAGAGGGGGAAGTAATTTGTAAAAACCCTAATTTGATTTTTAACGTAGGCCTAAAATCCCTACTGGATGAAGGGAAGAGAAGGCCTAAGTTTTCTGCTGATTTCCTCCATTCTCCCTTTACTTCTCTTCCTCGTCTCTAATAGTCGTAGCTTGCATTTATTTTGTTATTTATTTGTACAGACTCATGGTAAGTAAAATGATCGTGTTCTTACCTTGTGCTCTCTCTCTCTCTCTCTCTCTCTCTCTCTCTCTCTCTCTCTCTCTCTCATACCCATTATCTCATCTTAATCTCTCCCATTTTTCCCATTTTCCTTCCATCTCCTTCATTTTCTATCATCTAAATTTTCTAATCCCATCTTTCTCATTTTCTGCCACATCTCATTCACATTGTATCTTATCTTTCCAATTTTCTATCCCACCTTCTCCATTTTCTATCCCATCTTTCCCGTTTTCCTTCCATTCTTTACCATTTTCCATCCTATCTTTTCTATATTTTCTCCTTATCTTTCCCATCTTCTATCCCATCTTTCCCATTTTTCCTTCCAATCTTTCCCAATTTGTCACATCCTTCCCATTTTCTATCCCACCATACCTAGTTTCTATCCCTCTCTCCCAATTTCCTATCCAAACATTCCCATTCTCCATCCTATCTCATTTTCTGTCTCATCTTTCTCATTGTCCATCCTACTTTCACAATTTTCTATCTATCCCACATTTTCCCTTCCTTCTGTTCCTTTGATCTGCCATTTTTTCCACCTCCCCCATTTTCTATTCTGCTGACTCCCTTTTTTTAACACCTTTCCCTTTTTCTGTCCCTTCCTCCCTCGTTCACCCTCACTCCTCTAATTAAGAACTTAGATATTAGAAAACTCCAGCAGCCAAACACACCCACGCCCTTGATTAGCGGGCGGAAATGGAAAGTCCCCCCTCCCAGTCTCTCTCTCCCTCCCTCTCTCTCTCTCTCTTACCTATCTATTTTTCTATCAGCTAACGTTTTCCCGGACGAATAAAGAGACAAGGATGGTAAAAGAAACATAAAAATAAATCTTTCAATACAACACAGGCTATAACACAGAACGGGCTGACGAGAAAAAAACTGATAACGTTACTGAAAGCTATATATATATTTTTTTTAATCCATACCCGTCCAGAAAAAATGAAGCGACAGTACGAATAATTCACTGTTTTAATCAATGCATAAGTACCAGAAAGAGTAGAAAAAGTAAGGACTCAGATTCATCCACTGGCCTCTTCAATCCGGTGATATAGTTTAGTTAATCCCACTGTTACATGATTTGATTCAGATTAGGCGGGTCTTTTAAAACTATCGGGGTTTAACATAGCCATCCTTAAGCTTTTCACTACCAAGAAGGTCTTTTTAGCTCAATAAATCACAGAAGAGCATCATAAGTGAAAAATAAAGGTAATTTATATTAAAGATGTCAACTAATGAAGGTGGAGAAAAAGAATGGACAATGAGGGAACTGCCACCCACAACGTTTACATCTCTCTCTCTCTCTCTCTCTCTCTCTCTCACACACACACACACACACACACACACACACACACACACACACACACACACACACACACACAGTACCAACGGCACAGGCTTACCTTTTAATTCCCATTACTTTTTTTTTGTTCTTATGCTACCTCCTGAACATTTTACTTTAATCAGGAAGGGCCTCTCGCATGAGTAGGGACGATCAGGGCTGTATCAACCCCAGTTGGAAAAGTCTCCTCGAACCTAGACGAAAGTGAAAGTTGCAAGATTAAAAATACAAACTACGATATCGGACTGAAAGGGTTGGTGACGCTGCAAGTAACGGAGTCATCACAACATGAAATTGCAAAATCAAAATTAAGGAGAAGGATGTTTTAGAGCAAATGGAGTTACTATAACCAAAATTCCTGGGCCAAATACAGTAATCTCCAAGTTTAATGAAGAGTGTTACAGAGAATGAAGCCAAACCGTATTCTCAGAGGTATAGTAGGCTTTGGAGTATATGTTTTCATAGCGATATACTTTGGACTAACAACCTGATGTTTTCCGTGTACTTTTATATAATTTTAACAGAATATACAAGGAAGTCCTAAAATAACGTTCATCATTGTCGTCTGTTGTCGGGAAGGCCAGTCAGCGTTATCTAAGTGAATCCTATATTATTTACTCATTTCCTGCTCCCAGTGTCACACCCACGCCCACACCGGCAGACTGAGCCGCCCCCTCAACACATAAAATACACCTAAATGAGCTTCTAGTAGAGGACTATTTACGAATCACCCCGAGTTTCAATGTCGTTCAAGTGGGTATCAGGACATGTGCTGACTAAATCGCTTAGGAAGAGGGGTTGCGATTTCTCCAAAGCCACTTACAATACGACCCTTGAATACAATAAAGTACAGGCGCCCCAGGAAGTGATGAGTTTCAAACTGTTTCGGCCACTGCACTCACAATTTCACATCACAGGTTTCATCTTGTAAAATATAGGGGAAACTATGTGCATAATCACTGATCGAAACATTCTGGATACTCTGCCATCACTTTTTTTTTTTTTTTTAATGTGCTCGACTCTGGGCATAGGCTTCACAGCCTGCTCCCAAGGCCTAGTAGTCCTCCTACAAATCATACACCTCTACATGTCACCACTTCGGCGCTAACACTCACCGTCCATATTGAATACATGCTAGGGCTGTCTCATATAGGACTGGTGTATTGGTATTAGCGGGGGTATTTTTACGACATGTCAGCGGGTCTTCTGGTAGATCGGTAAAGTCTGCTTTACATGAAATTCAAAGCCTTAAACTGTTCCCTGCCCCAGCGGGGATTTGAACCTGGGTCACTTGTTGGGGCGACTGTACCAAATGACTGAACTGTAACTAATTTTATCCCATAATACCTACACAGGGGAAAAAAAAAACTTGCCACACAGTAAACAGATAAGCAAAAAGGATTCCAGGCACGTCATTACCAACATCACCAAACTGCCATATCATACCTATAAAGTACATGATTAGGCATAGGCATCTAAGAGTTTAATTTTTAAATTAACAAAAGTCTCAGAAATCCATAATCAATCTATAGTGAAACAAGACCCACGGGTAGTACTCGGATAAGTAGGCTATACTATTTCTTCCCTTCCTATAAAATTTCCCTCACGCCCTTCTGTCCTGCAAGGTGATGTTTCTACTTATTTCCTGCGCAACTGTCTGACAAAAACTTCTGGATGGTGGAAGAAAACTTTTTATTTTCCTAGCGGATTATATGACTTCTGTAATTGAAGAGTAAAAATTTCCTTTCCACACACACACACACACACACACACACATATATATATATACAGTATAGCCTATATATATTTTAATGAGGACGCTAAAACCTAATGATATACAGCAGTGTTTTTGTCTCCCTCCCTCTCCCTCTCTCTCTCTCTCTCTCCCTCTCCCTCTCTCTCAATTTATGGAAGATACATACATACATCCATAAATCATTCTCTCTCTCTCTCTCTCTCTCTCTTCTCATGCATATGTATAGCATCATGAACGAGGTTGCGGGATCCGTCTTGCGTGTGAAGTGTTTATGTCTGAATGTAATTAACTGGAGGAGGAGGAGGAGGAGAAAATGGAAGAGGAAGAGAAGGGAGGAGGAGGAGGAGGAGGAGGAGGAGGGAGAATGAGAAGGAGAAGGAGGAGGAGGGGGAAGGAGGAGGAGGAGGAGGGACAATGGAAACTGAAGAGAAGTGACATGTAATGAAATTGAGATATCAAGAGGAGAAATTATGCTGTGATGGCAGAGTAATGCTGAATATTTAATGAAGTAACGCTTTAGTGCAGCGTTTCTTAACTTGGGGTGCTGAAATCAATTTTAGGGGGTGCTGGAGAATGATGCATTATTGTTTTTTTTTCCTTATTGGTGTTGCTTAGTACTGGCATCCTTGATTTTTTTTTTTTTTTTTTTTTTTGAGAATGTATAAAACAAACTGTTAGGCAGTACCTCATCTTACTTTAACCCTGCAGTAGTGTAGCAACTGTAGTCCCAGTAACTAGATGTAACGGGGTGCTGGCTGGACTGAGACCTCATTACAGGGGGTGCTGAGGTCGGAAAAGGTTAAGAAACGCTGGTGTGAAGTGTGGAAAAGTGAAATGAAGTGTGGAGAAGTGAAGTGTGGAGAACTGAAGTGTGAACTGAAGTGAAATGAAGCAAAGTGTGAAGTGTAGGTATTTGTGAAGTGACGCTAAAAGTGATGAAAGAGAGAGAGAGAGAAAGAGAGAGAGAGAGAGAGAGAGAGAGAGAGAGAGAGAGGCTGTATCAGTTCCTTGCGTCAAGTTAATTGCCTGTCTGTCTTTCTCCACCTTCCCTTCTATCTATCTGTCAATCTCCTTTTCTATCTATCTACCTCTCCGTCTCCTCTCGTATCTATCTATCATTTTATCTATCTGTTTATCTCTTTTTAGTTATCTATCCGTCTATATGTAAATCTTTGTTTCTCTCTCTCCATCTTCCTTTCTCTCTGTTATTCTATCTATCAAGCTTCCTCTCTGTCTACATGTCATCTGCCTCTTTATCTATCGTTCCATTTCATACATCTATCTTGCTTTCTATTTACCTATCCATCTTCCTTTTTGTGTGTTTAGTTCCGTTTTCTTTACTAGTAACTTCCCTTCTCTATACGTGTTATCCTCCTATTTATCCATTTTCAAACTCACGCCATACGACTGTTTCCCATGAGAGTAAATTAAAGAAGACTTCAGTGTTAAGATTTGACATAAATTCAAATAACTTGCTCTTTTTTTTCTTTCTTTCTTTTTTTTTTGGGGGGGGGGAAGGGGCGAAGGGGGGAAGTCCATATGTAAGAAATTCATTTATATACAAGCACAGGAAAGTTGCTCTCATGTTCGCCCACTGGTATATTATAAAAAGTTACCAGAACTATACTCATCTCAATCTAACTTTGCCTAAAAAACACCATTTCTTCACCTTAAACACTTAAACAATAGATTAACACTAGAATATGATGCCGGACACGAAGAAGTGCAATGGGAAAGATGCATAACCAAACTCCTTTAACACTGAGCTACCTGGTATTAACGACAGGACGAAAATCTTAGCCAAGTTAAGGTAAAAGAACTGGAAACATTTAGAAACTATTAGGTACATTAACTATTTCAGTGAGAGATTATTGAAATCCTTCACCCGAGAACACACTCTGTATTTCCTTCTTGCTATTGAACTGACGATTTTATGCAACTCTGGGTAGTCGTTTAGTAGTGATAAAGTTAAAAAAGCTAAATCTAACCCCTCCAGCTCTAAAGATCTCCTAAACTGAATAAAATCGTCTGAAGATAGAAAAAATAAACGGTAAATTACGTCCTCTGGTAAAAAATTAAATACATCCGTAAATTAATACAAAAATGTCTATATTTGTTCTCTCTCGCAATCATGGAGTTGTTGTTACTTTTTCCTGCCGGTTATCAGGACTGAGGGTAGGGTGCGAGTGGGGGCAATCTACCTCTGCCAATTTCTCACATCTTTAATTAGGACGTCAATTAGGTTTACCCCATTATATAATTTCGCTATAGGCCAATACTGATTTCCAGGTATGGTATCAAATTTCCATATAGGCCTACTCTTATTTACCTGCCTACCCATCTACGCACCAACCTGCCCCCCAAGCCTACCTGTCTCAATTAACCACCTATCTATCTACCTACGCACCCTATTATACTTACCAATATTATTACCTACCGACATAACTACCTACCTTACAACCTTCCAACATAACCCTGCCTACCTTACAACCTACCAACATATTCCTACCTACATCACAACATACAAACACATTCCTACCTACCTCACAACATACAAACATATTCCTACCTAACTCACAACACACCAACATATTCCTACCCACCTAACAACCTACCAACATACTCCTACCTACCTCACAACCTACCAAACATACCGCTACCAACCTCACAACCCACCTACCTACTTTCCCCATGTTCCTACTTACCTTATACCTAAATATCTTATACTCTTCTTACCTTCCCTACCTAATTAACTTACAACTACTGACATCCTGTTCTTATCTTCCTAAACTCTTGACACTACAGCTTGACTTAAAATTTCCATCTATCTTTAATGCCGAGGTGTAACAAGAAATTAGCACCAGAATATGGTTGTAGTCACGAAGAAGTGCTCTGGAGAGGACGTACGGCCACAACTGTATCTTATTCTGCCACTGAACAAGAGATAAACACTAAAATTCGGTGCTAGTCACGATCAAGTGCTACGGAAAGGATGTAAAGACGTAGTATTATCTTATTCTACCTTGAGTTACGTGAAATAATCTGCAAAAGGAAGAAAAACTGCTCCAAGCTAAGATAGATGAAGTCTGGTTAACTTTATCCTGCCTACCTACCTACCTTTCTACCTGTGAACTAATTACCTCTGCCTGGAGCGCTCATTACGGGTGAGACGAGGCAGGTGAGGGGTGTAATGATGAAACCTTGTAACAGCAGAAGGCGGGGATGAAGGCTGATGGAGGGGACAGGTGGGGAGGAAGGGAAGATGGGGAGGTGGAGAGGGAGGGAAGGGAGGAGGGGGAGGGAAGAAAGTAGATGGGAGTGGGGAAACGGGAAGGAATGGAGCAGAATAAGAGTGGGAAGAGGGAAAGGACACAGGGGAGAGTGGGAGTAAATGGAGAGGGAAGGAAGGGAGTGTTTGTAGGAGGAAACAGAAGGGGAAGGAGGGAAAGACAAGAGTAAATGAGAAGAGAGGAAGAGGTAGTGGGTAAAGGAAATTAGAGAGTGAGAGGAAAGGAGGGGGGGAAGGAAAGGAAGTGAAAGGATGGGGAGGGGAAGGGAGAGGGTGAGTATTAGGAAAGGAAGAGGAAGTGATGGAAGGAAGTGAATGTGGCAGGAACTGAGAGGGAGTGGAAGGAAGAGAGGGACGGAAGGTGGGTGGGAGTGAAAGGAAAAGGCAGGTGGAGGGAGGAACAAGAGGAAGGACTGAAAAGGCAGAGGAGAGAAAGCAACACCAGAACATGAAAAAAAAAGAAAAAAAAAAGAAAAGGCTAAATGAACATGTCACTTATACTGAAAGAAAGAGAGGAGGAAAGAGAAGAGAGAAAGAGACGTGTAGAAAAAGGAGGGAAGAAAAGAAGGAAGGGGGGACGATGAACGAAGTAAATTGGGGGAAGAGGGGAAGAGGGGCACGTGGAGATGGTGAGGGAGGGAAATGGGAAAGGGAAGGGAAGAGGAATGGGAGAGGGTAGGAATGGGAAGGGGACGAAAAAGTAGGGCAGGGAAGTGGAGGAGGGGAAGGGAGGAGAAGAAGAGAATTGGTGAGCAAGAAGGAATGGAGGGGGAGAGGGAGGGAGGGAAAGACGGAATGGGAAGGAGAGAGGAAGGGAAAGACGGGAAGGAAGGAAGGAAGAGAATGAAATGGATTACGGAATAAACAAAAGAAAAGAAAGGAAAGGGAGGGACAGCAAAAGAAGGGAAATGGGAATGAGGATGAAAGAAAGGAAGGGGGATGGACGGAAGGGGTATGAATAAGAGTGGATGGAAGGGAGTGGGTGAGTAAAAGGAAGGAAGCCTCGGAAAAAGAGACAGGGAGAGGGAAGGAAAGTGAAGGGTAGGGTGGGGAAGAAAACGGAAGGGTAAGGAAGGGAAGGGAAGGGAAAGGAAGGGAAGGGAAGGGAAAGGAAGGGGAAGAGCAGGGAAAAAATAGAAAATGAATGAGAGGAGAGGAAAAGGGTGGAAAAGAAAAAGAAAATGAGGAATAAGGAAGCGGAAAGGCAGGGAGGGAAAGGAAAGAAATGGATCCTGAACGGAAGAGGAAGCGGAGGAAAGAAGAAAATAAAGGAAAGGATAAAAAATGTTGAGGAAGTGAAGATGGAAAAGTCGCGATGAGGAAAGGACGTGAGGAAAGGGAAGAAAACAAGAGAACAATTACTGAATCGCGAAGAAAAGTACAGACAAGGCAAAGCGATTATTAAGAACAAAGGTAATAACACACTCTGGAAATTTACGTGTAAGGAAGTCCGAGTTTAATAATTAACCATGAAATTGTCAAATACATCACAGTCCTCATTTAAAGTATTAGTCTCCACGATAGAGAAAATGTTTTGTAAACTATGTACACACACACACACACACACACACACACACACACACACACACACACACACACACACACACACACAGATGAGTAGATAAATGTACATAAAAGATTGGATAAAAGTAGATACAGATAAAACACGAGCCTAGTTCAAATCCTGTATACTACAAATATTAATTCATTCATTTGAACTAAGTAGAGATTTTCGTTCTTTTTCAAATAAGTTCCGTACATCGACGAAAAAGTAAGACAACACATTGACCTGAAATCATTTCCACAATTCTTCGTAACAACCACCATATTTTACTGTTCGTATCTCGTTACAATTCAGAATTCAAGATGGATGGATGTCAAATTTATGCACAGTTAATTTGGACAAAGTATAGACAAATGCAACTACGTAACTAAGGTACATAAAAGTCTTAGTGCAATAATTCTTAGATGGACGGAGTGCGGGAAGACTGTTACCCTAAGTCCCGTTTATGATAGTTTTTATGTTCCTCCCATACAACGTTAAGGTTTATTGCGAAGGAAGACAATACGGTATCACTGAAAAGATGACCTATATAAATAGAAGGAAATGAACTCTGGTTAAGACCCTCATCATAAATATCACTGCTCATTACACTCTACCCACTCTAACTTGACCTAAAACTGCCATCTCTCCATCCTGAATGCTGAGATATTATACCAAGACGTTAACACTAGAATATGGCGTTAGTTATGAATAATGCTAAGGAAAGGATGCAGAGGCGTGTGAAAGGATGCAGAGCCGTGGTACTTTTTTTTTTTTTTCTGAAACTGAGTTACGTGATATCTGCAAACAGACGAAATTCTTCAAGTTAAGGTGGGCAGCTGTAGACCCTAGTAGAAAAAATTCCATCCATGTTACTGCAGAACACGCTCACATAAGCAAATATCCACAGTGCACCTGCAGTCAAAATTATAAACGGTCTTAATCCCTTCAAACCTATAACTTATTTTTCCATGTAACTTTTGCTTGTTTACAGATGATTACAATCAGTACAGAACAACTTCTCGAATCGGAGGAGTTAAGTAAATCCTTCAGTATCTCTCTCACTACAAGGGCCTTCTTAGTTGAATGAAAGTATTAAGTTACCAACGAAACGAAAAAGACGTCCTTGGATTGACGCAGTTGGCCTAAGCTTTGTACCGACTGATCTTTGTCCTGTATACAGCAGTTTCTCTTACCCTGTCTAATTCTGGTACAATTCCAGACAATTATCCGCTTGCCATTCACTGTGTTTACTTTACAAATCGCACGTGTCTGTCACTTTCTTCTCTGATGCATCATATCAACAGGTGGAGAAACCTATTGATCCACTTTTAGCTTAGAAATACTGCCCATGGCCAACAGGGGAAAGTAAAAAACAGAATAGGTGAAATATTAGGCAAATTTCTGTCCTTAATTGTACCTGCACGGTTGACAGTGTGTTATGTGCCATGATAATTCTTATTTATTTTTTTCACATGTTAGATTAGGCCACTCGCACATATTAAACACCAAGTAGCAGTTACGTGAAATTCACCAAGCCTTAGTTAAGGGGAAGAAATGAGTCTCCTTGGGTATTAGTCAAAGTGGCCCTCCAATCTGACTACACTAGGCCATAACTATGCTGAAAAGGACTAGGGATCTTTGTTAGGTTAAACGCACCATAGTGATCTCTTCCCAAACTCTCAGCCCCTTTCAATTCACAATCTTTCCCCTCAGCAGTAACACTCCATCAGTCGTCCACGCACATGGGAGTTTCCTTGGGAACCCATTCACCACGATCAGGTATATTTTCGCTTTATTCTTTCCACCTCTATTCACTTTAATTCACTTTATGGGACACTTTCGAACTGGAAGGTAACATGTTGCCATCATTAATCCCTCCACTATTCGGAGGCTCTCCTGAACTGAATTCTTTCCCAGCGGTGAGGGGACAAAGTGAGAGGAATATATATATATATATATATATATATATATATATATATATATATATCGAGTGAGAAACAAACGAAAGGGAGGAAGGAAAGAAGGGAAGGGATGCAAGGGAGCCATGAGGGAAGGGAGAGATGATGAAGGAGCAAGGGGAGAGGAGGGGGGATGGAAGGAAAGAAAAGAGGACTGAAGGAAAAGCCAAAATGCACTGGAAACTTCTAAGAGGTAAAGCCAAACTGAAAATAGTGTCGTTAAAAAAAAGAAATCATTAAAAACTATAAAATAATACGAATAACCAGAATTTCTTTATAATTAATCCAAAGAGAAATATGATGGAGACCAAGAGAAATTTAACATAATAATTCAGTAAAAGCAAAAGATCAGAAGAGACCAGTGAGGCAGAACACAGAAAGAAAACTAGCACCAACAGCCTCTTCAATGCGAGAACGTCTTCGCTTTTGGCTTCTTATTAAACAGTATCTTCTTAAACAGCATCTTATTAAACAGTATCTAATGCCTCTAATTTGACAGTTAAATACATTCGTCTGTTGATAGTAAGACTGACCCGGAAAAGACGTCATTTTACTAAAGAGGTTCAACAAATCGGGAAGGAAGTAAACACAGGACACAGGAAGCCACGAAAAGCAATGGAAGAAAGTGCAAAAAAATGACAAAAGAAGGTAGCTAGCGGCAAATATCAGGGGAAATAAGAGGACATAAAGTAAGAGGCGTGAAATTGACGGAGGCGAAGGGAAGGATGGAGAAGGGGAAGAGAGGAGGGGTGGGGAGTGGGGGAAGTAGGTGGAGGAGAGAAGTAGGTGGAATGATGGAGAGGGGAAAGATGTGGGGGAGGGGAAAAGAGGAAAGAAAACTGAAGAGAAGGAGGCAGGAGGTGTAGAGGGAGAAGTGAGGGAAATGATGGAGGACGGAATAGTGCCCAGGAGGAGGGGGGTGGAGAAATGAAGGAAAAGTAGAATGGAGAGGGGGGGAAAGCAGAGGAAAGAGAAGAGTGGATACGAGATGAAGGTGAAGGGAGGGGAAACAGGAGGAAACACTGGAGAGGGGGGAAGGTGGAGGGAGGAGGAGAAGGTGGCGGATGGGTAATGGAGAGGGAGAAGGTGGAGATGGGTGAAGTGAGAGCGGGAAGGGAGAAGTGGAGGGAGAGAGAGAAAGGTGGGGGGGTGGGAGGAGGGAGAATGAGGGTGGCGTGTGGAGTGAGAGGGAAAAGGTGCTGGGAAGGTTGGGGTGGGTGGAGTGAGAGGAAGGAAAGGATGGTGGTGGGTGGAGGGAGTGGGAGAAGGTGTGGGTAGGTGGTGAGAGGGGAGGAGACAGGGAGTTAAAATGAAGTAATGATGAGGGAGGGAGGGAGGAGGGGAGAACAGGGAGGGATGATGGACTAGGAAAGGAGGAGAAAGGGATGATGGAGGAAAGGTGGAGGGGGAAGGGGGGAAGGAGGGAAGAACACTGGGAAATGACAGAGGATGGACTGGGAAAGGAGAGTAAGGGGAGGTAGAGGACGGAGAGATGTAGGAAAAAATATACATCTATTCCCTAACGCCGCCGCCTGAAGGGGATGGGGAGACAAAACAAAACGACCTCCAGTAATTTTTGTCCCTATTACGTAACGACCCTTCTTGCCATGACACGCCAGCCTCCCTCATGTGCCCAGTCTTTATATACTCATCGTGCTCCTGGTCTTTGCTTCCTATCCTCGTTGGTCAAGGAGGCTCCCCAGCACCTCTACCTACTTAGTTTATATCTGGTACGTTAATATACTCCTGTATGTTGGAGGAAGGGCAGCCTAATAGTAGAGGAGAGGAGTGACATGGAGGCGATCTGTTTGTGGCCCCTTCATACGGGATTAAGGGATCTGGCTATAGGTAGAAAGACTGACTGATCGAAATATATACATCACATACTAGACTATAATGAGGTGCAGCTTAATAACGCAAAATCAGTCGTTAAAAAAAAAGAGATGTTAGAAAGATTCCTAAGAGACTGGACCCCACCCCCCTCTCTCTCTCACGATCTTTACTCTTCCCACATCAGCATCAACACCACATTCTTCACGAACACTTTCATTTGCCCATCTATGAGTCTATGTCACTCCACAGGCACTTCTTAGGCAGGTTATTTCAATAGTCTCCCCCTCTTCTTTTCGTCCACGTTTCACTACTGTACGTTGGCGATGGAACCTAATATACTTTCACGCAACGCCTTCTCTACTCTCACGCTTACACGCCGATTTCATGCTACTACTTTCAACGCCTCTGTCATATTCCTTTCCTCATACATTCTTCTGTCAATTTATTCTTTTAATTCTGTTGACGGACGCCTTCACGGGGTGGCATCAGCTCCGTCGTCCGGCTACACAAACCTCCCTCCCTATCCCCCGAAAGGAGGGTGAACTTCCAAAGCGCCGCTTCAGCCTGTAGTTCATCGGGTTCACGTCCAGATGAACCTTGAACCACAACAATAATTCATACTTCAATTCTGTTCACGTCTAACATTTATAACTACTTAAATAAACGACCTCGTATTCTCCTTTTCGTATCACTTTTTTTTTCTCAACCTTCGTCTCTGCTCTTTCAAACTACCACCAATTTGATCTTGTTTATAGTACATTACTTTCAAATCACGTCTTTCACACACCATTACAGTATTGCACAACCTGACTGCAGCCTCCCTCCCTCTCATCCGTTATAAAATCCTTCAATGCGTTTTTTTTTTTTCCCCCACAGTATATTCTTGCTCCCTCCAAACTATTATATTCAGTGTAGGGTAAATCTCTTATACTGACCCTGCTAATAAAAGCCTCACGTAACCCTCCAGCTAGGAAATTCTACAAAAAGGTGAACAGAATCGTCAACAGCAATTATAAAGAAAGCAGTACAGAAAATAAAATCTAGAAACTAATAAAGAAAAGCAGATCACCGGATCTGCCACGACACGCCAGCCTCCCTCATGTGCCCAGATTATTTCTTCAACATAGTCCCTCACTAAATTCAGCTACTTTATATGTCTGGTTCCATAGTGCCGTGAGTTTTTATTTTTTGAGAGACAGTGAAAGTGCTGGGTGGGGGCGCTCACCATCCACTCACTCGATGTAGTGCTGCTGTTGGGTGTCTGCCGTTTCCTCTCCTCCATCCTTCTTTCCTTCCACCCTCTTCTGTCTTTCTTTCCTTCATTCTTTCCTTGTCCTTCTGCCTACGGGTGACTTTACACTCCCTCTTCTGTCTTTCTTTCCTTCATTCTTTCCTCTTGCTTCTGCCTGTGGGTGGCTCTACACTAAGTGACAAGTCAAAAGGTTTCCTGTACACCAGGAAACCATTTACTACGCTGGCTGGTAGCCATAAAACCAAATTTTGGCGCCTGGTGGTTTCGTGGGTAATTAGCACTCCAATCGGATTGAGCCGCAGGTTTATATCCAAGGGGTGGTTGGGGCTGATTGTTCATGTAATGCCATCCAGGGATGAGTGAGGCTGGTCACTCTCATCTTAAATGTCGGGACTAACTGCCTAGCCCCGGGCTCCTCTCCTCATGGGGCAATGTAGGATTGGATGATGGATAGATGGAAGAGACAGTGAATGGAAGAAGGAAAAACAGGGAAAAAAATTGTTGAACAGAACAATAATTATACCTAAACAAGATACTAAATGTACTTAACAAGAGAATATAGCCAAATAACTTCAGACCAAAATACATAGAGGGGTGTCTTAAATTGAGGCCACATGGTTCTCTCCTCAAAATAAACACAATGTAATTCTGTGGGTAGAGTTGTTACGTATCAATTTTACCTCTTCAATCCGTCGACGCACTTTACTGGTTGATCCTCGCTACCACCACACGATTTTATTTAATGTACGGCAGATCCCGAGTAGTGAAGGGGGTTAATGATGACTATATTCAACTTCCCCAGTTCGAAAAAGTCTCCCCAAAGCTGTATAAAAAAAAAAAACGCATGAAGGCAGCAAGATTAAAAAAAAAAAAAAGTGTAAATACTGTCATAGGCTTGAGGGGGTTAACCTCTTTTACAACTCCATACACAACAACCCCACACACAACAACTCCATCACAACTCCATCACAACTCCACACACAACAACTCCATCACAACTCCACACACAACAACTCCATCACAATTCCATTCACAACTCCATACACAACAACTCCACACACAACAACTCCACACACAACAACTTCATACACAACTCCAAACACAACAACTCCACACACAACTCCATCACAATTCCATTCACAACTCAATACACAACAACTCCACACACAACTTCATACACAACTCCATACACAACAACTCCTCACACAATTCCATCACAATTCCATTCACAACTCAATACACAACAACTCCACACACAACTTCATACACAACTCCATACACAACAACTCCTCACACAATTCCATCACAATTCCATTCACAACTCAATACACAACAACACACAACAACTTCATACACAACTCCACACACAACAATTCCACACACAACAACTCCATACACAACCCCATACACAACAAAATGCCGTGGTGAAGTGCCAACCTTAGCTCAGACCAATACCCCAGGTGAACAAATCTCTCACCTCAACACACCTGCTATCGCTCCCTTGAACATTCTTAAGACGGCTCTGAGTAAACTGCCTTCCACGTCATTTACCCTCTGTGCCTTCTGCAATATCTTTATTCTATTACATTCACCTTCAAATCCACAAAAGCTACAAACGACTCCCCTCCCTTTCTCTCTCTCTCTTCCAGGTGGTACTGAAGGCTACGTGATACCTCCTCCTTGGCGAATCATTTTCCGTATTAAACCTTAACAATTTCCTGTATGCTATAAAATTCATATAATATCTACTGAGTTAGCATCAATACCGAATAAAGTAAATGACGATACTGAGGGTCAATGAGCAGAATAAATCACTCACAAGGATGTGTAAAGAACCCTCCTATTCCACTCTGCTGCTCTCATAGGCCTCTATCCTCGTTCGTTGAGGAAGCTCCCCAACACCTTTTCTCAGGCGATTTATTTTGTTTATTGCACCTTACTGTCCGCTTCTGGGTTACATAAAACCTTCTAATATCCCCATCCTTTACATGAATAACGTACAAAAGGATTTTAACCAGTCTTATCCAAAAATAAATCGCTTAGGATGAGATGATGGGAGACAAAGGGTGGGGCGAGAGATGGGAGAATAAGGGAGGGATGAGTGATGTGAGTACAAGGGAGGGATGGGTGATGGGAGTACAAGGGAGGGATGAGTGATGGCAGTATAAGGGAGGGATGAGTGATGAGAGTATAAGGGAGGGATGAGTGAAAGGAGTATATTGGAGGGATGAGTGATGGGAGTACAAGGGAGGGATGAGTGATGGGAGTACAAGGGAGGGATGGGTGATGGGAGTACAAGGGAGGGATGGGTGATGGGAGTACAAGGGAGGGATGAGTGATGGGAGTATAAGGAAGGGATGAGTGTTGCGTGTACAAGGGAGGAGCGAAGGAAGTATAAGGGAGAGATGAGTGAAGGGAGTATAAGGGAGGGATGGGTGATGGGAGAAGAAGAGAGGGATGAGTGATGGGAGGGAGAGAGGAGAGAGGAGAGGAAACGATAAGGGAACAGTGGGGGAAAAGGGGAGAGGAGGACTGATGAAGGGAAGGTGAGGGAGGCTGAGGAATGATGGAGGAGAAGACGGGAGGAAGAAAAACAAAAAAGCACACACACCCTATCGACCGCACGTTGGCCATTAAGAGAGACAACCAATTTTTTCCAAGTCCCAATCTTCCACTAGAACACGTCCCACGGTAGTCAATGTTACATCCAGGTCCCTAATTACACAACTGGTGAACAGGGACGAGATGGAAACAAATATAGTCTGACCGATCGGAAAACCTAACTCTGGTTCTCCTAATTGCGTGGTGGACTTGCTAACCACCGTACTACAAACTCCCCCATGGAAGGAGGAATTAGGGGAAGAGGATAGGGGGAAGAAAGCAGAAGACGAGAAAATATGTAGAGGGGAAGGGAAAGTGAGAAATACAGTGGAGGGATGACGGACGGTGAGAAGAAAGGAGAAAGATGACTAAAAAAAAAAAACGAAGAGAAAGATGGCAAAAAAAAAATCTGAATGATGAGGAGGAGAAAATGGAAGGATACTGGGAGGAAAAAGAAAGCAATGTAAAGAAGACGTGAAGAGAAAGTAGGTTATGTAAAAATGACGAAGGGTGGGAGGAATGAGGGATGAAGAGGACGAGAGAAGAATGACAGAGGAGGAAAAGATGGTCAGAAAACACGGATGGTTCGCGAAAGGGAGGCGAAAATGGAAAAATGATTGAGGGAAGATGGATGAGGGAGAGGAGGAGGAGGAGGAGGAGGAACGATTAGAGAAGATGGAAGAATGATGGAAGGAAAAAAAAATGAATGGAAAAGGTGGAGGAAAGATGGAAAACGAGAGGATGGAGTAAGATAAAAGAATGATGGAGAGATGGAAGAAGGAGGTGACTATGTGAGGAATAATGATGAGGAGGGGAGGAAGGGAAGCCGAGAGAGAATGGACCGTGACTGCGAAAGTATAGCTGGAAAAAAATAAATAAATAACGCTAAGAAACAAAATGAGCCTCTGATTTTTTTTTTCTTTCGTTTGGCAGGATGTGACTATGGTAACTATCCTATCAGAGTTATAAATTACAGCAAATCAGGTAAGTATATTCTACCCACAAAACCCTCCTGTCCAATCTAGCTGCCAGGGGTGAGAGTAAACGGCATCCAGTAAACATAAACTGCTTTCCACGCCCTCATCCCTCCCGTCCTTCCTCTCCCCCCTCCCTCACTCCCTGATTCCCATTCCACCCCTCCCTCCCCCCTGTTTCCCCTCCCTCACTCCTTTGCTTCCCTCTCTCCCCTCCCCTAACTCTCCTATCATTCCTCTGTCCCCTCCCTCGCTCCACTGCTCCCCCCTCCCCCATAGGCTAATCTGTCTCATCACCCTCACTCTTTGCTTCCCACTCCCTCCTCCCTCTCGCCCTCCTCTCTCCCTCACTCCCTCATCCGCTGTTTCCCGTTTCCCTTATCCTTCCGTCTCCCCTCCACCACTCCATCGCCCCTGTGGAAAATCTGCAGATATGAAGTGCAAAGTCTCGTAAATCCTTCGAAGTGAGTAAATTAACCACAAACAAAATTTTAAGAATGGCTCCGGTACGTATATCCCTGAATAATTTTTCCCTATCACCAGCTTCAGCCGAAATACCTCCTGGGAGATACATATAAAATTATTCACAGGATGAATATATATGATGAATTTTTGTAGTGTCTATTTATCGATCTATAGTGTCTATTTATCGATCTATAGTGTCTATTTATCGATCTATTGCCGGACGCCTCAATCCCGTAAGGGGTGGCCACAAACAAATCGCCTCCATGTCGCCCTGGCCAACGTCATTTCACTGTCCTGCTCACAGCTCACATCCTCTTCTCTCATATACCTCTCCACCTTATCCCTCCACCTCATCCTCGGCCTCTCCCTCCCTCTACCCCCTCCACCTCACTCGCATCCGCTCTCTTCGTTAGTCTCTTCACATGTTTGTAGCGGCTTCAAGGAAAGATCCCAACACTCTTTGCTTCCTGCTCTCCTTTTCCTCCCTTTCTTTTGCTCATCCACTTTAGCTTGGCGAGAGAGATTCGTCCTTTTGCAGCCTAGTTCCCGTGACTCAGTGTTATTAAAAGAAATACCTCGATTCTACATCCTCGCCATAGCATCTCTCCGTGATCTGCACCACATTCTTCTGTTAAAGTCTTGCAATAACTCAGAATTTCAAATGGAGAAAGGGTGATCTTACATTTAAAGTAAAATGTGCACTGCCTACATATTTCTAGGATTCCGTCCCTCTATTAATCCCCTCACTCCTTGCCTTCCACATTCCCCTCCTTTCCTCCTAGTGCCTCCCTCTTTCCGCTGTCTTCCCTCTCCCATACCTTTTCTCTCGTTGGCCTTCCACCCTTCTCACCTTCTGGTCCACAGTCACTCGATACATTTACATATTGAGAGTTCCAGTCAATTCTGCACAGTTCTGGCTCTAAACTGGCAACACAAATTAAACACGCTGCGTTCCGGACAATGTTGCACTTTTAACATGAGTTGGAGAGAGTGGTTTTCTTACAGTTCCACATTTTTGGCCAAGCTTTAGAAGGCGTGTTGTGCGTCTGCAAGTGTAAGAAAGGAGGACGTAATGTGTGTTCTATCCTGGGTCGTCCGAGGAGGCCGGGGTTTTGTCTGGTAGTGGACCGTATTGTGTGTGACAAAAGAGGCCTACATAGCAACTTTTCCTTGGCGATTAATCTGGCATACTGGACATTACCAACGTTCTGTGCGTAGCTTATAGTGCTTTAATAGCGACAGAGTTTGCTTCAATATCACACAACAGGTTACTGCGATGAAGTGGCGGGGGACAGGATGACATGGAGGCGATTTTTTTGTGGCCACCCCTTACAGGATTATGGTGTCTAGCAATAGATAGATAGATAGAATGGGTTACTGCTGTGTCTTGTGCTAAATAAATCGCTAAGGATGGCGTGTTACGAACTCTTCAAAGCCACGTAAAACACGACCCAGTATCCTCTTTCATATTACAAATTCTTATTTCTTTAACTCTTTCACTGGAACTATTCGACTTATTTCCTTTTGTTCAATTATTTTTACTCCAGCTGAGGCCTAGGGATTGCGTCAAAGGGGACTGGTCAGCCGTACACATGCGCATTGAGTTATTCGTTACCATAAAAAAAAAAAAAAAAAGGTACAGCCAAAGTTATACACATCCCGAACAAAGTTATATCTGTACTCTGTCTGAAAATTGCGGTTCTAAGGTTGAGAGAGAGAGAGAGAGAGAGAGAGAGAGAGAGAGTGAGGGGAGGAGAAACGAGAAAGGATAGGAAAGGAAGGGGATCTTAACGGAGGTGAGGTTGCATATCACTCGAGGCGGGGCAACTATACTATTCCCAAGTGATACTAATCCAGTTACACACACGCCTGCTCTCCTTCCACTGCAAATATGACCACCTAAATTTCATCACGTCTCCCAACTGGTTCGTGTTATTGCATCCCTTTTCCACATTTAGATTTTCACAAGAAGCCTTACGACAGAGTTCTTGGTTCACCGGCTTCGTTTTCCAATCTTAACTCGACGTGTATCCAGTCTGTAAGTTTCTCAATTTTCACGGGAAGTCTTGAAATAAAACACACTGAATACCACTACTCTTGGGGACTTTGATGTATGGTCGTGAAGGGAGTGAATGTATGCTCGTTGGCTCTCTTCTCTAGCTTTCTAGGGCTGCCTCACTGGCATTAGTTCCTTTTTTTTCACCCTTCTGGTGTGCGATAGGATAGCTAGTTCCTCATATTCCTACCCTCCCTCTAGCTGGGTGCAGTAGGTGTCTGTACCATTATACTGAGTTTACCTTTGCTTATTGCCCACGGAGGGTCCTCCCCACTGATCGCTCTGGGGCGTGAATTAACACGGTCGGGCCTCCCTGGAGTGGTTTGAGAGGGCAACCTCAGACTTAGGTGTGTGGTCCCCGGTTGTTTGTCCCTTGATCGTCTTTTCTCCTTCTTCCCACTTCCCCCGTTAGGGGGGGGGGTTACTATGGAGGATGCCCCTGCTGCCTCCCTCCCCCTCAGGGGGGGAGGTAGTTCTGACCGACCCCCGACTACTACACGGACTGACAGCCCCCAGACAGAATGGCCCCAGACTCGTTTGCATCGTGACGTCCCTGTACATAATGCAGAATTTGTAATCATCACTGCTCTAGGTTCCACTCCCTTGAGCAGTCTCAATCCCTTCATGATTAAGAAGGTTATTGATGGCTGTGCTGGGGAGGTGGAACAAGTCAAAAAACTTGGAACGGAGACCTCCTCATAAAAACTTGTAACTTATCTCAAATTAAGGACTTGTTTAAACTGCGCAAGTTTCATTGCTATGATGTCGAAACCAAGATCCCTACATCCATGAATTCCTGCAAGGGGGTTATCACTTGCAGGGATCTCATGGTGATGAGTGAGGAAGAGATCATAGATGAACTTGCTCAGCAGGATGTCATTGATGCTAAATTTATCACCAGATTCTCGGAAGGTGTCAGGACAAAGACAGCGACCATTGTTTTGACTTTCGGTAAAGTGTCACTGCCTAGCAATGTAAAAATCGGTTACGAAATTGTTCATGTGCGACCATACATTCCCAACCTTTTCCGTTGTTTGAAATGCCAGTTGTATGGGCATGGTGCCAAGACTTGTCGGGCTTCCCAGCCAGTGTGTGGCAAGTGTGCAAGCCAAGGTCATGATGCGCAACATTGCACATCTGAAACGATATGTTGCTTTCACTGCAAGGGTACTCACTCCACTTCCTCTAGGGATTGTCCCAAGTGGAAGGAGGAGAAGGAGGTCTGCACAGTGAAAGCAACTGAGGGCATTTCCTATTACGAAGCTAGGAAAAAGATGAAGGAGTTGCAGGCAACTCCCACGCCGAATAGGTCCTAAGCTTCGGCGGTAATGACCCGCCCTGTGATGTGCTCTGTAGAGACGCAGACTGATCTTGTCCTTCTCTCTCCTGCCACTCACAGTACCTCTCCATCTCGGCCTCCTGTCTGCTCAAACTCTCTCACTGACATCCCTAAGGTTTCAACCTATTCTCAGGCTGCTGCTGCCTCTCCATCAGTACGGCCTAAAGTGAAGCCTGACAAGTCTAGTAAATGTAACATGACCACCCTCACAAAACAGTCTCGTCCTCATGTTCTTCCAGTTCCCACTCCAGCGAGGGAGAGGAAGGTTAGCTCTTCCTCGAGGGAGTCAGGGAACCTAGTAATTGATGAAAAAATGGAGGTTTCCGTAAACAAGCACCAGGATAGGTCCCCCGGTAGTCGCTAAAAAAGACAAAGCACACTGTCCCCCAACATAAATCTTAAACCGTCGCTTTCACTGTATTACAGTGGAATTGTAGAGGTATTGAGAATAAGTTACAAGATATAGCAATCTTGCTCTCAATACACAGGCCAGACGTTGTTTGTTTACAGGAGACACGCCTGGAGGATCATCCTGATCCTCCACAGTTAAAACACTACCACTCGTATAAAAGATATGAAGGTCACGGAGTAGCCATTTACACACACAAATCACACCCACAAACGGAAGTGATTCTAAATTCTACTCTGGAAGCGGTCGCATGCAGAGTAAAATTTAATAACACGTATCTGTCTATTTGCTTTCTGTATTGTCCTCCACATGGTCTCATTGATAGTGATGCTTTATATTCACTATTTGAACATCTGCCAGGGAATAAGTTAGTGTTGGGCAATTTTAACGCCCATCACTATCAATGGGGTAGCTTGAGGATTGATGGTCGTGGGGAGCAAGTAGCCGACCTAATACTACAGTCCAACCTCTGTCTTCTGAAGAATGGTAGAGCGACTCGTGTAGATGATCGTACTGGTAACTTTTCGGCCATTGACTTATCTCTGGCCTCCCCTGGTATACATCAAGGTTTCTCATGGGACCCTTACGACGACTCCTTGGGAAGTGATCATTTACCCATCTGTCTTTCTTATACACGCGACATCATTTCGGACCCTCCACCTCCAAAATTTAACTATAAGAAAGCAGATTGGGGATCCTTCTCAAGGATCGCCAATTTAGATATATCTGGGGAGACCATAGATGTTAAGGTCGAAAATATAACCCAATCCATATTACACGCAGCTGAGGCTGCTATTCCCAAGACTTCTACTGTTCATGCGAAGCATAGAGCACATTGGTGGACACCAGATTGCCGACAAGCATTAAGAAAACGCAATAGGAGATACAGGATTTTTGATAGTCAGCCCACTGAGATAAATTTTATTGCATACAAACAGGTACAGGCTGAGGCAAGAAGAATAATAAGAAGGGCTAAACGTGACTCCTGGCGGTCCTTTGTGTCCACGGTGACTCGTACAACACCATTACGTAAAGTCTGGTCCACTATGAGAATATTAAATAATAAAGGCCCATATTTCCCGATCACCACCCTTCAGGTTAATAATAACATCTATGACGAGCCCGTGGACGTTGCTAACATCCTCGCCAGGAGTTTTTCTCATGTAAGTAGCTCAGCCAATTATGACCCGTGTTTTCAACACCATAAACGCACGGCTGAGCTAATGATATTAGACTTTGCCACAGAAGACGTAGACTCCCCGTACAACCAAGAGTTTACACTAAATGAACTGCTCCTTGCCCTTAAATCCTGTAAAGACACCAGCCCTGGACCAGATACCATCACGTACGGTATGATCCAGCATCTTCATCAGGACAACCTGATTATGATGTTAGCATTGTACAATGAGATTTGGGCGTCTCGAACGTTCCCAAACTATGCACTTTGTGCACATCATACCGATACCCAAAGAGGCTGGTCGTCTTATGAATCCCACTTCATTTCGTCCTATTGTGTTGACTTCTTGTCTATGTAAGGTCATGGAACGTATGGTAAACAATAGGCTTCTTTTTGTTTTAGAGTCGAAGAATTTGTTAAATGATCAACAATGTGGCTTCCGTAAATACAGAAGTTCACTAGATCATTTTATGAATTTGGAGCATTGTAGTGCAGAGGCATTTGCCAATAAAGAATTTATGATAGGGGTGTTCTTGGACATCCATAAAGCCTATGACATGACACGGCGACACGGTATACTAATGAAGCTCTATGCTTATGGTTTAAGAGGAAATTTGCCTATTTTTATTTCAAATTTCTTAAGGGACAGGACTTTCTCTGTCAAAGTGCCCCGTAACATAACATTGGATATATCTATCCAGGAAAACGGGGTGCCGCAGGGAAGTGTGCTTAGTCCTACTTTATTTAGTATTATGATCAATGATATTCTGTCATCAGCTCCCATCCAGAGGAATCTTAAATACTCGCTGTACGCTGACGATTGTGCAATATGGCACTCTTCCCATAATGCACAATTTTCGGCTGGGCGGATTCAAGCAGCCCTTGATTCCGTCCACCTATGGGCCTTGCAGTGGGGATTTAAGTTTTCCGTCCGTAAGTGTGCCGCTGTAGTTTTCATTAATCGTAACGTACCTAATTTGTGCTTAACTTTGGATAATCAGGCGGTACCTTTTCAAAATTCTGTAAAATTTTTAGGAATACATTTTGATCGTAGAATGAATTTTAAACTTCAAGTTAATACTTTCCTTGCTCGTTGTGATAAACCGTTAAATGTCCTCAAGTACCTAGCGGGTACTACCTGGGGTGCTGACGGAAAATCTTTATTAATGGTGTATAAGTCCCTTATTCGATCGAAGCTAGACTATGGTGCACAGGTGTATGGCTCGGCATCCGATGCCATGCTGAAAGGATTGGATGTGCTACAGAATAAATGTTTGCGAATGTATCTTGGAGCCATCTAGTATACCCGTGTGGCTCGTATGGAAGTGGAGGCGAATGTGCCTCCCCTCCGTATTCGCCATGACCACCTGGCCTTGTCCTACGGCATAAGGACATTTAGGAAAAGTAATATCGGCAATGTGGCCTGTACCCCCCTGCGTCAATACCACCACCTTCTGTGGGGGTTGCGTCAGCCACTTGCCGTTCGCCTCCACTTACTGACTCAGGAGCTTGGTGTGGACCCCAGTGACTGTGACAAGTTGGTGTTAAAAAATATAGCGCCTTGGGAGCCACCTGGCTTTACAGTTGATGTTACATGGCTCCCAGCACCAAAGGCCAAGGCGCCAGAGGCGGAGGTCCACCACTTGTTTCGTAACATCATCATTCGTTACTTGGGGTCCTACCACTTGTACAACGACGGCTCCAAGTCGAGTGCATGTGTGGGTGCAAGTGTGTGGTCGACTGAATGTGCCCTCAGGTATCGGTTGCCGACTCATACATCTGTGTTTACCTCAGAACTTTTCGCTATTGACAAAGCCATAGACTATGCTCTCAATTCTAGGCATGATTCATTTGTCATATTTTCAGATTCAAAATCAGCCCTTCAGGCAATTGCATCTTGCACTACGGACTCTCACGAGATCCAGGGCCGCATCGTTAATAAGTTGCATTCATGCAACATGTCATTCACGCTGATCTGGGTGCCTGGTCATTGTCGTAAATACGGCAATGAGCAGGCTGACTTACTTGCAAAGTCGGCTGTAGAGCTCGAGGAGACTTGGAACGTTCCTCGTGATCTACGGTCGAGTCTCTCTCTCGGAAAGAAATCAATAAATTTTCTGTGGCAAAGTCAGTGGACCAGACTAAATATTCCAACCTGTAAGCCGCATCTGGGCGACTGGGACACTGCCAACCGTCCCAGTCGGCTAGAAGAAAAAGTGTTGGCACGGCTACGGCTCAATGCCACCATTTTAACTCACATGAAACCATATATGGAAAGACGCTTCCCACTGCACTGTGACATCTGTAATGCAGTGTTATCTATCAGTCATATCATCCTGCGCTGTCGGCGATTTATTCGTGAACGTGCTTTACTTATGAACTACTGCGGCGCAGTAGACGTCCCCTTCACCCTTTCCTCCATCCTGGGTGATGGGGACATTGTTATGACTGATAAATTGATGGCTTTCTTGAGAGAGACCGGACTGATCAGAGTGATGTGACTTTTCTACTGTGTGGTTATGGTTTTTATCAACGGCAAATTTGTATATATTGTTATATTATATAATTAGGGTTGACAGTTGACATATATGAAATAGTTCTTCCTCCCACTGATCTATTTCTAATATTGATGTCCCCTACATTAAGCCGAGTTCCTCGCCTGACAGTCACCAGCTGATGAATGCAAGTGTGCAATACAGAAAGGTATTGGGCACTTGTAGTCGATGGTGGTCTGCTGGGCGAGGTTCTTCACTTTTTGTACAAATTATGTAAATACATTATACCATCTTGCTTAAGTTATTCTAATTAGGGACGACAGCTGACGTATATGGAAATGTTCCTGACTCGTCTGGTTCCCTTTCATATACTGATGTCCCCTATATTAGGTTGTGCCTCGACTGACAGTTACCAGGTGATGAGTGCAGGTATGTAATGTAGAAAGGCATTACATATCTGCAGTCGATGGTGTTCTCTTGGTCGTGGCTTTTTTAACATTAGTGTAGGTCTAGTTATTTGACTCTTTGGATTTAGTATAGGTTAGAGATTTGTCTGTTAGGTGGTTAGTTTTAGGGTCTTTAGATTAGGTTTTTTGTTTATAAGTAATATAAGGTTAAAAATATAAAAAATTAAAAAAATAAAAATAAAAGATACAAAAAATAATAAAATAAAAATTATTATATATATGTGTACGCGTGCATGAAAATGTGTATGTTCATATGCATGTATATATATATATATATATATATGTTCATATATATATGTATATATGTGTTAATGTATATACATATATATATATTTTTGCCTTAATGACCAGGGGCTCCGGCCTCAATGGTCGATAGGCAAAAAATAAGAAAAAAAAAAAAAAAAAAAAAAAAAAAAAACTTCTCTGTGGCCTACTACACTTAATTTGTTTTGCCACAGCACCGAGGAAACAAATCTACAAAGCCACTATCTGCAAGCATATGCAAGGCGTTTCCCAAAGTTTGCTTATGGTATAGTAGCCCCTTATGAGTTTTCTTTTGTAAACATTTAACAGACTGGAGGGCACGTTCAAAATGAAACTCGCCTCATACCACAACTACGCTACACGCCTTTATTAAAACGACAGTTTTGGGCGTGATGGTTCAAGGCCCGTCTTCTGTGATTTCAAGCGTCTTTTTAAACTTTTCGACCTTTTTCTGAAGATGTAAATCGAAAATATGAGAAAGCTGTCATAAGATACCTGTCCCAATTACATCAATAGTAAGCTGGATGCCAATCGAACCAAACATAAAGTCGTGATGTTGTAGGAACGAGCGCTGTTAAGAGTAACAAGAAGAAGAAACAAAGATAGGAGCAAACACATACCTCTTGGGAAATGTACCAAGCAGATACAGCACTCGACTCACTTTACGTATTCCAGTATTTACTCACCGTGTACTCAATCTACAGGGTTCTCAATAATCTTCGGAGGTCTATAATTATGGTACAGTGAATAGTTTTGCTCCTCTCTCTCCGTACCGTACTGGGCTACTTTTGTCCCAGCGGCAAAAAACAGATACAACAAACATAATTCACCACGCGGGAGCGCCTGTGCGTGCTTGTGTGTGTATGTTGGAGGTTGGGGGGGGACAGGACACTATTTTCTCAGTAAAGACACCTCTAATGTGGTCAAACCTAATATCACTTTATACCGTAGTTGTCTTATACCGTAGTTCTTCGGCCGTAATGGTGATACACAACGGGAAAGGGTAGGCAGGCTCCAAAGAGTTCACTTAAGGAACACTTGTGAGCATTACATGTGGTTAGCCTCCGTGTACCGCTACAGTGTGCAATAAGCAGCGAGGTAAGGACGTCAAATAACTCTATCAACATGAGCGTCACACCTTCAATCCAGTAACCCGTTTTATACTATATTCTCGGCATCTCCAAGTGATTTCATTCATCTCTGGAGAGACTCCTTCCAAAAGATGGAGTTAGATAAAGCCCTCAATAAGGTAAGCGCTATAATAATTAGTCTGTTTTGAGCTGAATAAAATCGCTTGGTGGTAGCAAATAAAACACAATATGTCATAGGACTGAAGAGGTTTACAAATGACTGAAATTTGGACTCTGCTTTCCGCTCTGCGATCTAGGTCTTAAATGCATCTCTTGACGTATTCTTCCTTTAATTCTCGGCACATTACGACGATTTATCAGTTCCTTAAGAGACCATGGACTGAAGCGAGACTAGGTACATTCTTCTTTCACTCATTCAACCCCTCGACCCTTTTCCACCTTCATGTTACGCTAATTTTAATTTAGGAATCTGCTCAGGTCATGTGGTGAAGGGGTAATCAAGGCTACAGCTATCCCCTCCAGTTTGTAAATCTTCTCTTACGCTGAATGAAATCATCCATTGTCAGCAGGAATTAAAAGCTAAAAGACGTCATCAGACTGAAGAGGTTAACTTTAGTACATATATAAGAGGAGGAGGAGGAGGAGGAGGAGGAGGAGAAGGAGTGATAACGATGACGCGAGGATGGTGGTGGCGGTGGTGGTGAAAATGAAATGGAGAGTGAAGAGATGAAAATGATGGAAATGAAAGAGGAGGAGGAGGAGGAGGAAAGACAGAGTGGGAAAAAAGAAAACTATGGACAAGAGGGGGGGGCGGGAAATGGAAGCAATAACAAGCAAATATATGCAGCCCGTCAATCGAAAGGCCAAAATGAGAGAGAGAGAGAGAGAGAGAGAGAGAGAGAGAGAGAGAGAGGAATAAGAAATATACTGGAGGGTAAAGGCAGGGGAAGGGAATGAAGAACGAGGGTTGCACAGAGACAGGGAGTAGTACAGTAATTAAGGGGAGGCAAGAAAATAAGGGGAGAGTGAGAACAGAGCAGTGGGCGAGAGGTGACATGTTGCAGGTATCCCTCACGTTAATTATGGACAACAATAGAACAAGAATGGCTATTAAAGCGGCATATAACACAATTTACAATAGTATTAGTAGTCGCAATAGTAACAGTAGTAGTAGTAGTTGCATAGTAAAATAATATTATAATAATAATAATAATAATAATAATAATAATGATAATAACAACAATAACAACTAGAACACTGTAAAACTGTCCAAGGTCAATTTTGATAAAGGAAAGCTTCTCACTGCCACTGCCTGCCAGATGCCGTTAAAAAGGGACCTTGAGGTCAAGGTCACTGATCTACTGCATGTCACTTTAGGTCATCACAGTCTATAAGTCCACCAAGTCTGGTGGCTCTACATTTAATCCTTCACGGAAAACTATGTGATATCCGGAATATCGGGAAGTCTCTTTTTTTCTTTCTTTCTTTCTTTTTATCCCAAGCGATCTCAGAATAATGAACGGATTGGAACCATACTTCTTTCTGGGCTGCGTCCGCCTTAAGGTTATTTTGTAGAAAAATTTCAGCTTCCTGGTTTAAGCGGTTCTTGCCAGCGCCTGGCTGACTCACTTTTCTGTGTTGCGGACAGCATCCAGAGGTTTGGTTGACAGATTGTCACCATATTTGGCCAGAAGATACGAACAGCTGTCCGACTAAGCTGATTAAGTTTAATGAACGTTCTAGTTTTCATCCTAATCGGATCAAACTCTCATATTTTTTTTAACATACAGACAAACACAGAACTACTCCTCGTTGGAATTCAGTTCCCAAGATTAGTTTCCCCACAAATTTCAATCTACAGCAATTAAAGTTCAACTGTTATTTTATTTATTTATTTTTTTTTATGAAGGACACCTGTAATTTGGTGTACCGGTATAAGATTTTTTCTTCTTCATCATCTGTTATATATATATATATATATATATATATATATAAATATATATATATAAACTTATATATATATATATATAGTATATATACTGTATATATACATATATATATATATATATATATATATATATATATATATATATATATATATATATATATATAAATATATATATAAACTTATATACCGTATAGGCTACAAAATTGATACAATTCCAGCAACCAATACATGTGCCTAGGGGTCTCAAATAATCATACGTCTCTGAAAACGAGGAAATCTTCCTGTATCCTGTTTCAAGCATCATGCATTACTTTTTTTTTTTTTTTTACTCAGAGCTGACTAGACAGTCTGAAGCCCTGTAGTCTTCGTAAGCGTTACATACCTTTACATGTCACCATTTTGGCGCGAACAGTCGCCGTCCATATCAAATAAAAGCTATGACTTTTTCATTTTGGGCTGTGTGATGGCATTAAGGGCAGTGTCTTTGTGATTCCAGTTTATAGGTGAGTCTTGTGAGGCTGCATCACAGGTACGACTTAATGAAATCTGGATCCACAAACTGTTCCCTGCCCTAGCCTGAAATCTATCTCGCGTCCTTTTGAACAGCAACCCACTGGCCTATCCACTCCACCACCACGTGACCCAAGGAACCTGTAACATGTAAGATGATCGCTGGCTCTCCAACGGGATGAACCAGCCTTTTTAATTTCCTCTCTGTTCCCTCACTCACCTACGCATTTGGAAGGAGGGAAGGGCAAAGGTAGGGGGAAGGGCAAGGGAAGAGGTGAGAGGGAGGAGGAAGGAAGGGGAAGGGGTGAAGACGGACGGACGGATTTTAATTTGGCAGGGATCCGTTGGAAGAGGAGAAAACGTCAAAAAGCCTGACGGCTTCATGAAAATGTAATATTTAAAGTCTGGGAATTAGGTGCTATAAGAGGAACTAATTGCTCAAAGTGGGTGTACAGACATTGTAAGACTATAACCTTAAGTAATGTTAACATGCCGTATTAGTAATTGAAAGTACCGGGTAAGTATATATATTGTAATATACTGTATAACCAAAAGTAATGTCAACATGTTTGGACAGCCTGTCTTCGGAAAGACATTAATGAAAAGGTGTGTGCTGCCACCTATACGCTCTTCATAAATGTATTAATAACAACTACTCCAGTGATGATGCATTGTATGTCACACTACCAGAACACGACTCCAGTCGTGCAAACAGTGGTCACACGAAAGACTACAAAGACTACCGTACAGAAAATAAAACCAATCTAGAAAAATTTACGCTAGTAGCACTAGGAAGAACAGTCCTGTGAACATACAAAGTTAAACACAACGCAGTGCCACACTAAACTAAAAGATAAAGATGAGGACAGATGCCATGAGGCACTTCGTTGCCGCCTAATCTTCGTAACTCAAACCTTTGAGCCCCTGAGGGATTATTCAACCTTTATCTAGAATAAATGGCCCATCATTCAGGTTACCACAGCTACCTCTCCTACTTGTTACCCTACGTACTCCTGTGGAACGTTTGTGGACCACATTAATCAAAGGACATCGAACGGAAACAAATATTTTGATTTCCTCAAAAGATTTTGGTATTAATTAGAAAAAAATTAAAGCTCTCGTGAGAGTAATAATACTACCGATCCTTATGTCCTACTCCTCAATTCCGACCCACATGGCCTTCAAGACAAATGCCTCGGCTACAAATGATACAACAAGCCCTAAGAGTCGTTGCCCATGTCCGCCATACTCCAGAAGCACTGACGAACAATATTCCAAATTTTAGGTTAAGTGTACCTTTAATTCCTTCACCCAAGGGGTTTCTCCTCATTTAAATGACATCGTCTGACGTCAGCCAAATACAAAATACGACCTCAGGATGAATGGGTTAAAGGAAGCTGCCTGTAAAGCAGGGAAGATGCTATGAGAAAAAGCTATAAGGTTGTGAGTACAAAATCTCCACATCAAGGAAATCAGCCAGAGAAGCACAGATATGGAACATCCTTGGTTTCCCAGGAACCTTAAGTACTGAAGAAGCCAAAACCAACCCATAATTTTCAAGGCTTACACTATATAGAATTTAGCTGAGCTAATACACAAACAAGCGGAAATTACATACAAACACACACACACACACACACACACACACACACACACACACACACACACACACACAAAATACACCGGAGGTACATAAGGATGATGCCATGAAAGCAGAATAAAAGAATATTCTTCCATCAAATCCCAATACTCCACCACTGTTTTATTTTCACATATTAGGCTATATACGGTATATACCGGTATACCTTCCTTTCCTTACTTCTCTCCTTCCAACTAACCCACAAAAAAGATGGGAAGGACAGCCAAAGGAAAGAGACTGAGGGAAGGACAGAGGGTGGGAGGAGAGCAGGAGCCAAAGAGGATTATTAAATCATTAAGTAGGTACCAAGGCCTTGTACAAGGGGTGGGGTGGGGGGGTTAACCCCCACCATTTGGAAGGTATATACGAATATTCCCAACTGGTGTACTTTGTTGTACTAAATACTGTATTTAGCTTAGGAAGGAGTCTAGGACTCTATGGGTTAACTCCATTAACCCGAGAATGTCTGTATTATGTGGTACTTGCCACCTTTGGCTGCCTTAATTTTTTTTTTTTTTTTTTTTTTTTTTTTTTTTTAAGGAGGGGTTCAGTGTAGCCTTTGTTAACTCCATGAACATGAGATGTTATTCTAAATAAAAAAATCAGGAGGCAACAAGAACAGATCAAGACATCATAGTTACAGGTAAATGAAGTGCAGTAATTCACTTCAGGACACATGTTTCGATGATAGGATGAGCGATTAAACCCTTGGTAAATATCAATTCCTCAGTAAACTGCACAAACATTGTGGTGATATATTAATTTTCCATTGCTACATATAGAGCAATTTTCTGTGTTAGTTGTTAAGGCAAAATTTACACATTCTGAAACACGTCCCATATTTATAACAAAGATTCACCCTCTCTGAATTGCCCTAACTTCCAAGGTGCTCCATCCATTGATATCCGCAATGCTTCACTTCCATGGTTCTGTAGAGCTCAGTATGGAAACTACCTTGAGTTTGTACCCTTTCAGTACTTTAGTCAGTTACAGTACCTAAGTTTACTGTCTTGCGTTACTTACTTTAGTGGGTAATTAAGGCGCCCCAATCGGACTGAGCCTGTGCAGGTTTATATCCAAGGGATGGTTGGGGTTTATTGCTCAAGTAATGCCGCTCAGGGATGAGGGGCTGGTCACTCTCATCTTAAGTGTCAGGACCAACTTGTCTAGCCCCAGACTCCTAAGCACCTCATGGGGCAACACAGGATTAGATGATGAATGAATGAATGAACGAATGAAAGTGAATAAACTATGTTAGGAAAACATTTGTTTTCCAACCCCCCCCCCTTTCAAAAATCCTGCGCACGGCCCTGGTAGGTATGGTAGGGCTAATGAGTATAGGAGTTAAAGCCCAAACCCTGTGAGAAATTCCAGTTACTCCTTTAACTTTCAGAATAATTCAAAACATTAGCTCAAATCTACTTACGGTACTCCAAGCCTTAAGTACCAGTATATCTCGACACGTGTAGCATTACAGAGGCGAGAGAATGTAAGCGAAGAAAAAAATAATCTTCTTTGCCATCTTGTGAAGGACAGGAAAGGCAGAGAAGGATAAACAGCTGGTTCATTAAACAGCTGCCGGCAACCGTAACTGGCATCAGGGCAGTATCTACTTCAAAACCTGGTACATCACCCTTATATATGATTATACTTATATACCCGTACATGATATACCGGTACATCGTATATACACACGCCAACATATGGCAGTATTTGCGGACAGACGCATTAATTTACAAAACGAGGTCGTTGGTAGACGCTAGCAACCCATGAAATCATCTACAGTAAATCAGTCCTATTCCTTCTGACTACCGTATTATTTTTCTCCTTATGGATGGAGAAAAAAGAACACTACCCACGTATTTCTTGCGTGTCGTAAAGGATGAAAAGTGGCAGATGCGGTGACCCTGAACCATGCCATACTCTCCTCGTAACAATGCATGGGTGTGCCAAACCCTACGCCCAACAACTGTGATGTAAACACACGACGATGAATAACAGTATGTAACTGTGACTTCCTACCACCTACTTCAGAGGTAGTTCGAGACGCCCATCATCCACTCACAAGATGTAGTGCTGCCTTCGAGTGACTGAATGCCAAGTCAAATGGTTGCCTGTAAACCAGGAAACCATTTACTACATTGAGTAGTAACCATATACGGAAACCAACTGACGCCTAGTGATTAGTGAGTGAGGGAGCTTCAACCGCACTAAGCCTATAAAGGTTAATATCCGAGGGTTAAATTATTTTACTGCTAAAATAAAGCCACTCAGGGAAAATGAGGCTGGTCACCCTCGCCTTAAATGTCGGGACTGAGTAGCCTAGACCCAGGTTCCTACGATTCCGATGAGGTAAAAAGGATTGGGTGATGGATGGATGGATGCGATTTCCTTCTCTCAAAAGTATCTGAATATGATGAATGAGTCTCTCTCTGATCTCACCACTCCATGAGAGACAGGAACCTGAATAAGGACAACGACGTCGACGATGATGAATGTCGGGTATTAAAACAATGATAATGAAGTTGGGAATATCATTATGAGGAGAGAGAGAGAGAGAGAGAGAGAGAGTCCTAGTGTCCAGCTGTCTTTCCCAATAAACGTGAAGAGCGTGTATAAGTACGTGGATCGGATAGGATAACGGCATTTTCGTGAAAGACATGGAGAAATAAAGCCTAGTGATCAAGGGGCTAAAGACTGCTAGACTGCTTGCATGGTCAGCCCTCGCAGACAGTGCTGCTGGTGAGGGGTGCCTTCACGTGGTGGCAACAACGTAAACGCACGGATCCGCTGCAAGATTTCCTCAGTTCCCTTCCCTCCCTCCTCTATCCCGCGAAAGTAAGGAGGAGAATGGTGGACTGCACAAAGGTAATTTCAATCTGCAGTCCATCGGGTTCACGTTTCAGATGAACATGAGGCAGCAAAAATGACAACAGCAGCAACAACAAAGAAGGAATAGATACGATGGACATTAAAATGAGCTTAAGGGAGATTTTATAATATAGTGAAAGTGTTAAAGGGGGCCATACCTACTGTAAGTTACCTCCCAGTTCGAAAAGTCTCTCCTAAATTTAATACAGTCGTCTGAAGATAGCAAGAGTGAAACAAAACACGTTACCTGGCTGAAAGGGGTAAATCAAAATATCCCCTGCATGTTACTGATACTTAGTATGCCGATATAAAATGACACACCGTATACAACTTAAAAGAAATGCAATGTGCAAATGAATTACGAAGTACTACCAACTCTCCTATGCCAACGAAAAAAACGATTGCCAGACAGTAAATCATCGTCGTCGTCATGACTCCCCCCCCATATATAAATATATATATATATATATATATATATATATATATATATATATATATATATATATATATATATATATATATATAATCACAAGCCCCCAGTATCTTAGTTCCATTTCCCAGGCATCTACATTTTTTTTTCGTATTTTTCTTTTAGATGAATCGACAACTCTGAATCGGTGAGAGTTTAGTTAAATAGGAGCAGTACCGTCTTACGAAAGGGATAGTTATATGTGCAGAAGAAGTGGAAAGTAGGGTCACACAGTGAAGGAAAGTAGCTGGTGCAATGAAAGGCTTGATACTAAAAAGAGATGTAAGTGTGCAGGCTGCGAGAGGAATGCCTTGTGCTTACGTGGCCACATCAGCTATATAGTATACCGTAAGGCTGTGACACTTTGGTATGGCATGAAAAAAATATCTAAGAGTAAGAGCAGAGGATCTTTTTTCATTATTATTATTATTATTTTGAGGAATACGTGTGAAGAACGGAAAATGCATACGACATATCGGGATTCATGAAACGTGCGGTACGAAAGTCGCAAAGGTGTGGTCAGGAGAGAATGGATGTAAACAGGGTGGTGAAAAGGGTACTTGTATGTGTAAGTATGAAGGTGAGAGGAGGTGTGTGTGTGTGTGTGTGTGTGTGTGTGTGTGTGTGTGTGTGTGTGTGTGTGTGAAAGGAATCGACGTTGATGATGATATGGAACTGCGCGGGGGAAAAGATAGGCTAAAGGAAAAATCTAATATAAACAGAGGTGCATATGACAAGGATATGACATTCCCACTTTTTTATTTTACCTGATAGAGTCGTCGGCCTGATTTTCTGACAGGTAATATGAAACATATCTATAAAGTAAAAAAGGCGAATCGTTAGGCCGCTTGAGGTTGTTAGGGCTCCACAGGCTTGAATCTGTACTACAATGATCCGATGTCTGTATGTTTGTTGGCTTGTTTGTTACCGTAACACAGCAAAAACGGTGCAACGTAGCGCAATTTTTGGTAAGAGCAAAGTACCGCTAAAATGTTCTAACTCGAAGAATATAGCAATTTCTAGTCCAACCCGTTCCCGAGTTATGACTCCATTTCTGGCCTTTTGACATCGAGCGGAGGCCGCCCTCGGCGGCCTTTATGCGAGTGGTGAGTAAATGAAGGAGTGGCCCATTCCAATAGCCATGTTATTGATTAGTTCAGCGTCTATTCTGTATTCTCTCTGCTTGGCTTCAGAGCCCTAGTTCACCCACCCTAGGGGGAAAAAAAAAAAAGTCGGGATGATGCTGACATTGCGTTTAAAAAGTGCTTCACATACGGTACGTCTGTCAATCAGCCGACTATCATGGTAAACAAGAGCTAAACCTTGCCATGTGGTTTTTCGCACATCCGGTACTTCAGCTAAACAACTCCAGCGAGGCTGTAAAACAATACACTATATATATATATATATATATATATATATATATATATATATATATATATATATATAATTATAATACACAAAAGACATAGGCCTGATGTTTAATCCCCTCCTCTCCCGGTCAACCTCCACACTGCTACGTCAAAGCGGAGTGAAAACAGATGTGCGTGCATTAACTGGGCCTCCTTCAACATCCCCAGCATCTGGCAGGATCACGAACCACACGTCCCTCACAAAAATAATCACCATTGAACACTCGTCAAAAATTTTGCCATCGTAATCACCATCGTGGTGGAGGGGGGGAAGGAGGTTAATCCTTGGACAGCTACGGTTTTTTCAGATATGAATAAAGGCGTCTGGCATTAGCTGGAATAACACTAAATGCTCTCAACCTATTCAGCACGATGATGTAGTATGCACTGTATCATATTCTGGCAAAGGCAAAGGCTGTTTCAATCAGCTGAGAGAAACTCCCCAAGAAAAAAGGGCAAAATTCACGGTCAAAATGCTAATCGTTTAATTCCGAGTGATTTTGTTGCTGCAACGGGGTTCTCAACTGAAATGTCTGACGTCAGCCGGGAAAAATCCAGATGTTCGTACTTCTAATCCGCCGCTCCCACAGTCCGGCGAAATGTTGATGGTTATTTCTCCTACCTCCACACCATATTATTCAGTATATAGATTAAGAGGGTATTCGAACTGGAGTAGCTACATATGGCCCTTATAATCCCTTCAGGACGCGAGGTCTTTCTACTAATTCATACTTTTTCCTTTTCAGGTTACACTACGATAGTCTCTATTCTCCTTTCACACTTTCCTATAAAATGTCCACGCCAGTTTTTCTATCCTGCGTGGTGTTCTTTCTGATTTTTTCCTGCCGGCTTTCGCTGGAGGGTTTGGAGGGCGGGGAAGAGCCTTCTTTGCTGTCCTTACCTCATTCTAGTAGTTCAGTTACTCTTCTAGGAGTTGCCTAGCATGGGCCAACCGGCCTACTGCAGTTATCCTCTTCTTATGTTCTTATGTTAACGAATAAAATCGTCTGGATGTACCAATAATACAATGAAAAACATTTCCTCTGAGGCCCAAGCCATGGAGTTTAACGCTCTCACTTGCCATGGCTGCATTCTATTTCAATTTTTATTCATTTATTCATTTATTTTTCCCCGTGGGCTATTTTCGAGCGGATGGGATTACCGCCACCACCACAACACCAAAACAAGCCTTTGATCTGCCTGGAGGAGGGGGGGGGGGGAAGGCAGACTGGGAGGCCTCACTTGAGCTGTCGCGGCAAGAATCTCCATTGTATGAGAAGAGGGGAGAGGTGGGGGAAGGAGGGGAGAGGCATTTGGGAGGGGGTGGGATAGGAGGCACGTTGGACAAGGGGGAGGAGAGGGAGAAGAGGGATATTTGGGTGATGGGAGAGAATGATGTCGGCGTGGGGGAGAGAAAGTATGTTGGAAGGAGGTAATGTCGGCGTAGGGGATAGGAACGATGTTGGGACGGGGAAACGTCGTCGTGGGGGAGGGGAAGGATGTTGGGAGGGGGAAATGTTGGCGTGAGGGAGGGGAAGGATGTTGGGAGGGTAGAAGGGAGGGATGTTGGGAGGGATGCTGAGAGGGAGGGGATGGGGAAGGGAAAAGATGCTGCTAAGATATTGGAGAACGCGTGGCAGGACGGTGGAGTGATGCTGGGGAGGAAATATGGGTGCAGTGTAATTTTTTTTTTTTATCCATCTGACGCCGCTTCATGGGAGAGGTAGTCTCGACAACAGGACCTCGAGACACTTCTGTCCCTACTCACTAACAACTCTTCTTTCCATGATGCACAACAAATACCCACCACATTAACCCTATCAGTACGAATGTTTTTGTTTATTCTAGTTACCTCCAAATTACTTTATTTAGAAGTACGGTAGCTTCTGACTTAGCCCCTTCATCCCTTTGGTTTACTGTATTGGTTTGACTGGTCTTCAAATGTCAAGGTTCATGTAGAGGTTGACATCCCCCCCCCTTTTTTTTTCTTTTTCTTTTTTTAAGCACACGGTCTGCTACACCTCAATTGCTAACTAGTCTATCGCTCATTTACAGCACAACTGCAGTCAGGAAAATGGTGCACTCCTTCGTCGAAGGGCTGCGAAACGTACCCCTTGGCCCTGACTCACACAATATATACAGTATTCTGAAATGTCTCGAGTTCCATATATCGCATCACTGGATCTCGATAGGCACTGCTCACTGTCTAAGTATTCATGGTAAGGAAGTGGGTCCATATTATTAGTATCGGCACAATACGGTACATAACTGATACGGTACGGTAGCATGGATTTGGCGTATTCTGTCCTTGGCAGACAGACACTGGATACACAAACCCTGCCAAACCGTTAACTACTGCACCAACCATAACCAACCTTGAAACTGTTTAGCGGTCCAGACCAAATCTAAGTACTGTAAGCTTCGACTTTGTGGCCACGCCTAGCCAAACGCAACTACGCTGTAAATTTGTAGGGGCCTAACAAAACTCACTTTTAAAAGTTGAAAGCAAGACTGTCCAAGCCTATCCTAGCAAGAAGTATTTACAGTAAGCCTAATCAAATCAACACTGGCGTGACAATTATATGCAAATCTGTCCATGCCTTGTCTAGATGATTTGTATGCGGGTGCGTAAAATGAAGTTCCTCATCATTCAGACCTGGAAATGCTCCCCGTCGTGTGTAAATCGTTTGACGTTAGGAAGAGTACCATATAAGTCATGTCGCCTGTCAAGGTTTAAAGTCAAAAAGATGCACCGAAGCTTCTACACAAATCCAGTCAAATCAAACCTAGCATGAAATTTTTAACAAAACAGCGTTGTTTATACAAGCTGCAGTGAGTAGACTATTCAATGCTTAAACATGCACCGAAAAAAAAAAAAAAAGGTAGATACATTACACATTAAACATACAATAAACAACAAGCAGCTATTTCGTGAAAAATAAGTACCCGGTATAACTGTACACTGATGAAACACGGGGCACAGCTGAAAAATTATGTACAGAACACTTTACAACTTGACTCCATTTTGTACAAGCACAAGGCTTTCGTACACTATATTATCATTCCCAGGAGAAGAACATTTTAGCAATCTAACCCTTACTTCACAACATGTGGACTTTGCTAAATACCCTACACAACCTGTACTAAGCTGCCTTAATCGAATTAATTATGAAACTACTACTGTATAGTGCTGCCTCGTACATACGTAATCATTATTTTTCCATAATGCTATCAGCCTATTTACCATTAATCTTGGATATTTAAATCATTACTCAAGTTCCTCTTTCCTATATCACAATGTTTCAGGAGACTTTTGCAAGGCTAATGCAGAAAACGCGCAAACAATCTAGTATAGGTGACTTGGATTTGGTAAGTACTGCTAAACCTAATTCACTAAACTCAAAATATGAACTAACCTTACCGAATCCATCAAAAGAATATAGCTAAATGTTTCTTATTTGCCTCGCCTATTTTTTGTTGTGAAATTTCAAATACTTCTTCCTCCATTTTTTTTTTAATATTTCGGTCTGCACACCACAGATCTGACTTGTATTTGTTGTTTATTTCTTGTCTTACTTCTATTTACTTTTTTCAATTTGGCACCGATCCTTTATTTCCCCACCAAGTCGCCTTAAACTTGTTAATACTGTCCCTAGAGAAAATACCCCTGGACCTTTTTCTTCTTAATTTAGGTCTTGTAAAGGGGTTTATGGAATCAAAGATCAAACCACATAAACAAATTTTGGGCCACTACGTTCTTCATTTATCACCAAGGCATCCTGCACATGTGTGGAAACCACTCCTTATTCCCTTGAAACTTTTGGCAACCTTGAATTTGCTTCGCGTTTCATCATGTCTCAACAGTTTCCACTCTCACCTCCCCTGGGTTGGGTTAAGTTTGGTTACACTAACTGTCACTGCTGGTCAGAGAGATCCCAAGAGCTTTACGAGTCTAACACCTCTTCCTCAGCGATTTATTATGCACGTTAGAAATGAACATTCTCTTATGTGTTTTTTGACCGAAAGTGTCAATAATGAAACCATATACAGTATAAATGCCAAGTTGTAATATGCAAGGAAATTCATTATGGAAGAAGTGCTTAGCCTTCTAAGACATGAGGCCGAATTTGGTAGAGACGCTACGTTTCTTCATCATGGATTTCTTCAGTATTATCCACATGAAAACTGCTGAGACACAGGGAAGTACTACGCAGGAAGTTATCGTTCCCTTCTCTGTTTAGCCTAAACCTAACCCAACCTTATCCTTGAACAATTTAGCCTAAATAAACCTAAACTAAACCTTAATTCACGAAATGACTGATTTCACAATCTGCCTGTAACATACAGTATATGTATATATTTACTTATATTATCTATACACCGACCTATAGCCTAATTACCTATACGTTGATGACATCCAACTATCTCCCTGACACATGTATTTCATAAAATGTTGTTGATAAATGGCACAAAACTTGAGATAACATGCCGATACTTTCAACATAGCAGCTAAATTGGCACTCGGCGCATGCGCACTAAGCGGAACGGTAACCTCCAAGTCACTCCGTGCACACGACATCGCACAAAAGCAATGGCTACCGATTGGCTTAATAATTCTGCACTATGTATTTTCCCTTACGGCATGCGATTACTCAAACAGTGAAAGAGAAATACAGGGAAGACGAAGTGCCAAGGAGAAGTGTGAAAAATATGAATAAACGAAAATTTGCCCATACGAAACTCGATCAAGATGCGACGAGCCAGGCACGGGAGCGTAATGGCGAAGCTCTCAAACCATAACTAGATTTTCGAGAGGATTGCTGGCGTTACCTGCTAGAACGTCTCTTGCAGGAGGAGCGCAGGGATAAGGAGGACTGACAGGACTACAGGCTGGCTCACTACACCCCCTTGCACCCGTCAATCCACGCCATTCCTCGTGTTAACCTGCACCGACCACTCACACACAACACACGCAACATCTACACTAACCTCTGCAACCTATTCTGATTTTGATTTTCCTATTTGTTTCTTTTAAAGCTACATTATCAAGATGCAGTGCTTTCGGTACTGTTTATTTCATATCTTCTTGATATCAATAGTTATTTCTGCTTGTAGCGCATTAACTAAACCTTTAAAAAGATGCAAGCAGCAACGGTCCCAAGTTTAAGACGGACTGAAAGCGAGACTGCTACGGCCGCGGAATTTTAAACTATACAGAGCAGCTGTGCATGTATTAATAAAAACTTCTAGAAGTACTCCTAAAATTACTACTAAAAGTGGTTGTAGCTGAGAGTTGCTTCTAAAAGTTCCTCCTAGGAGGACTCGTAGTAGTAATTTCGCTCCTACCATGAAGTGTTACAACACAAAGAATCTCTACTTAATACAGTTAAAAAAATTACCATTACAAAGCCTTAGAGTATCAGTATGTAGTTTAAAAATAAAAAACTAGTTTTTATATATAGAAACAACATCTATTTGATCATATATTATGATTCTTTACGAATGTCGATAAAATGGATAAAATGTAAACACATCGTGTGGTCAGCTGATCGTGCCTGCTACCATCGGGGCATCGTGTGTACATGGTACAGTGACTGTCAACAATGGCACAATTTCAAGATTCCACGGCTGCAGATAAATTCAGGAGAAAGAGAAACTGGATGGAGGGAGTGTACGAGGGACCTTCACAAACCTCTTAACAATGTGTGGAGCAGTTATAGCATAGAGTGTTTCCGTTATCACATTGTTCACTAATGGCTGCAATGGTCCAAAGTCATCACAATTACACTGCTGCATTTTTCCAGTTGCAAGGTACCTAAATAGTATCAACACTTTCATCTCGGGTGTGAGGGGATGGTTTCGATGTGTGGGCCTTTCCAGTACATCTCTTACAAAATCAGTAATAAACAGAATGCCCTCACGATCGAAACGGTACCTTCTTACAAGTTCTTCATTCATTCATTGCCAGACGCCATGTATCCCAAACGGGGTGGCCAAGGGCTTAGAGTTAATTGTTTTACAGGGAGGGGCACTAATCCTCCACCAACCCCACTTGACACGTAAGGAGAACGTTATGCCAACAGCATCTGGTGTTCCCAGGCGGTCACCCATCCAAGTACTAACCAGACCCAACGTTGCTTAACTTCGCTGATCGCACGGGAAGCGGTGTACTCAACGTTGTATGGCCGTTCTTGATCATCATATTCCATGAATGCATCCTTCCGAGCTCGAAAATTTCAGCGTGGTGGGTGGTGTCTGTCAGCCATGGTCTATGTTGTCTTGTCTCTTGCTGTTTGAGGGACGCAGCCACTGTGTTTACGGTCACTAACAGCCCTACTAACTCCTTAAAAGTCCTTGTGGAGGACTTCTATTTTTTAGTGATTTTACGAGTCAACTTAGGAGTTGAAAGTAACTTTTAGGAGTAATTCTAGAAGTTAGGAGCCAAATTTCACTTTGAGAGGAACTTTTACTCCTAGGAGTTTTTATTAATACGGGCACAGGTTTCTGCATGTCATTTTCATCAAGGATGCTGAATATGGCTCGATTTAAGTACTCAATTACTTTGTTTTTTTATCCTAACTTTAAGAAACTGTTAAAAGAACGCCCATCACATGCAGCTAACAGAAATCATTATTCATCTCAAACCCGGAAGTCTGCCCCTGGTTTGTTATGCGTATGCAGTCATCCTTACTAGGTGGTTTTCGTTGAACTGAAGTTTAGCTAGACCAGTAGATAGCCTTGCGGTGTGGAGTAGCGACTAGCGAGTCAATGTCCTCTGCCAACCCATGTATGTGGCAAACTGCACACTTTGTCATCACATTTACCTAGTATATACTTGTCGATAATAACCCTTCATTTCAATGTTTGTGCTAATTGGTATAATTATTTTAATATAAAAAGAAAGTTCGACTGTGATAATATTTCTCTATCTTTCAACCTACAAAGCCAGACGTCTTAATCTCGGAGATGGTGGCCATAAACATTCACCTCCATGCAGCCTTCTCCGTCATTAGACTGCTCTTCAACCCACGCCATCTCATCCGTCTGATAAGATAATTACAAGAGTTATGTTTATAAATATTAGTGTGTTGTGTCGTAGGCATCACTGACCACGGCAGTAATGTAACCTAAAAGCGTAAATGTGACTCTAATTCCCGATTTCTACTAGATCTGAACCGTGAAACACGGCATATGAATTTAAAAGAGAGAGAGAGAGTGAGCGAGCGGATTGCCTGTTTAAGACACTGTGGGGGGTGGGAGGAGGAGCTTGGCTGGATAGTGCGGGAGGGGGGGGGGGGGGCTGGACAAAAGGCCTTGAATTATGCCCAACATTTCATACGAAACACGTGGCTCCTTTACCACTGCTTCTTCCTGTGATGGAGCCATGTTATTCTGTAAAAATATTTTGTGCCTATAATACTGAGGTATGAGGGAAATAGTGAATAAATGCTCTAAGAAAATATAACGCACGAGTCATCCATATAGGGAGTAAAATCGTCCGGTATTAGGTGGTCAAACCAGTACTTACGAACAACGAACTGGGTTATTTAAATTTGCTGGACATGATTTATTCTTATTTCTCGGGGGGAGGGAGGGTAAAATCATGCCATCAGCCAGACCATAACCCAAATCTAACTCTGGAGAGCAAAGTGTTTCCCAGCGGCAAGTAAAATACCTTGTGATAACCAGAATACAACCAGCAGGCTACATATCAATTTATCTTTGGGTTACCCTGCAGAAATGAACGAATCTTGAATTTGGCTGTTATCTTGCTTTTGTTTTTTTTTGGAGGGAACAATCTTGCGGGCTTCTGGCCTTTGGTTCCTTCTTCCTTGCATAAAAAAAAGGAGAGTACAGTATTATTGTCTGTTGTTAGTCGGAGTAATCCCTTCAGCGCAGTAACTTAATCATAAAGTAGGTTATTAACTGGAGATCGCTAATTAAACCATTCAGCCAAGCGAGGTCATGCCTGTGATGGATAAAATCACTTGGTGTTAACACAGTACAGCCTAAATATCAAACTTACATGTAAATTCATGTGATGTAAACCAAACTACAGTAATCCCTCCTTTATCCATAAGTTCAGTACCCGGATGTGCTCATTATCCGGATACTGGACCTTGGCTCTATTAAACCATTATCCAGATTTACTTGCCATTATCCTAACATAAAAGTCCCTGAGAACTTCGGCCGACAGCTGACATGTTCAAACATTCGGTATCATGGCCGCTGGGCTCTAGCCATGCGTGGGAAATAGCCTGTAACTCACAACCTAAGCTAAAATGTCTGTCCGCCCCTGTACTGAATGGTCAAAGTCGCACGCTGGCCCAATCACTCCCTACGAACCTCCACCACCCAAGTAATACCAACCATAACCCACACGCAGCGTCAAAACGCCTGTGCGCATCCCTACCGAATGTCCAAAGTTGCGTGGCCACTGAGATTTGTCTTTCCCAACTGTCATCATGCATGTAACACAGACTGCAAGCCACAAGTACATGTACGGTGACAGTGCCTATCCATCTCTACACAGAACGTCCAACAGTGCTTAGTCATCGGAAGTTGTGTTTCCCAACGGTCAACGCGCGTGTAAGACAGACCACATGCCTCGAGTAAATGTATAGTAAAAGCATCTGTTCGCCTCTATGCCAACTGGTGGGAGTCCCCTGGCCTCCGGGATTAGTGCAAAACCTCCCACGACGTGCGCCTGTCCGCTTCCCTACTGAATGGTCGGAGTTACCTGGCAGGCCGCATTAGTCATACACTGATTGAGGCAGTGATGTACTTGTCATCCACTGCTGTTGTCGCGTGATAACCCTTGCCTGAGCAAACGGAAATGAACCTTGTATGCAGATGTCAGTTTGCCAAGTTTTGCTTCCTCTGTGTTCAGAGGCAAGCATGGGGTGTGATATGGCAACGCTGTACTGCTTGCCGGCTTCCAAGCCCATACCTCAATTCCTGCCTTTGTCTCCCTTGTGTGCAGTCTCGCTCTAGCAAGCATGGCTGTGAATGCAGTCACTTTTGTGGTGGTTCCCTACCTTCTTCAGGATGTGGCCCTCCTCTGCTGCATTCTCATGTATGTGATGATGGCCGCACCACCACCTGAGAGGTGGAAGAGGAAGGGTGTGACTCTGCAGAAGATGTGTGAGATACTGAGCAAGGCTGACTTGAGCTGGACTACAGGATGCATACTGCGGGAATATGATCTTGCCCATTCAACACTGTTTGATATCAAGAAGTCACGGGACAAGCTTGTGTTGTACGGACAGGACTTCAGTGAAGGCACACATAGGGGCGACATGAAGTTCATGGCCCAGGCCCAACAAGGGATTAACGACTGGTCGACATTGTTGTGGTTTTGCCTGCAACATGCTGCTGGTGTGATTGTGTGTGGGACCAAGTTGCAGGCTGCAGCTGAGAAATTTGCACACCTGCACAACGTGCACGACTTCAAGGTTTCTGAAGACTGGCTTTTTTGTTACAAGCTTCGCCATGGACTTACAGGCCATACAGCACATGGCGAGGTCTTGGACACAGCAGTGGCGGATGTAAACCTGTTTCACCAGAAAGTGCAATGCCTGATCAAAAATGAGGGTCTTGCCCTTAGTCAGGTCTATAATGCTGACGAAACTGGTCTATTCTACCGCTCATTCCCCACCAACACCATGGCAGAGGAGAAGGAGAAGACTGTGCCTGGTCGCAAGTTATCCAATGTCTCTGTTTTGTGCTGTGCTAATGCTAATGGGATACACTGCCTCGAACCCGTTATTGTTGGGTGTGCAAAACAACCACGTTGTCTCCGTGGGTTGATGGATAGCCTGCCTGTTGTGTGGTACCATTCAGTGAAGGCCTGGTTTACCGCCAAGATCTTCAGAGACTGGTTCCAGAGACACTTTGTCACGGTGGTTATCCGTTACCAAACAGAGGTCCTTGGTCACGCTCGCAACAAGGTGAAGGCACTCCTGCTCCTGGACAATGCCCCCGCACATCCGTCTGAGAAGGATTTGATTGCTGATGCTGGGTGCATTAGGTGTATGTTTCTGCCACCTAATACGAATGTTCTGATTCAATCAATGGACAAGGGTGTTATCGTGGCTGCCAAGAGACTATACCGGCAGAGGTTCCTCAACGAGGTGATGATGATGCTGGAGGACGAGAACAGGGCCAAGGACACATGTGGGGAGCAGACCTTGTAGAATCTTCAGCATTACGACCTGAAGTCTGCAGTGGTCAACTGGGCAAATAAGTGGAAGGAAGTCTCCGTAAAAACCCTCGAAAGCAGTTAGTCTCGTCTCCTCCAAGGAAGTGTAACCAAGTACGAGTTTGAGGGGTTTGACATGGATGATTTCCACCTTCGTCTTTGCACAGCAGGAGAGCAGGTGGATATCGATGACGTGAGGGATTGGCTGGACAATGACAGCGCAATCCTTGTTATCAGATGATGTCTGATGAGGAGATTGCTGCTGCTGCCTCTGTGAACACAAAAGAGGACAGTGACACCGATAAGGCCGAGGATGAGGACCCTGACTCGCAGCCCCCTGCAACTCTACCACTCCCTCCTCTCTGTGCCCTACGTATCAGTCTTGAGAAGGTACTGGAGTACGCCAAGCACCAACACTGTGACAGGGTGTTGGAGTCGCTCAGCTTGGCAATGGAGCTGCAGGCAGTCGGGGATGCTGTCATCCTCTGGCAGACTCGTCATTCCTATCATCAGACCAGAATAGACTCCTTCTTCAAGCCTACCACCCCCAGGGATGCCTGCCCATTCTCACCACCACTACCACCTCATTTCCCACCTTCACCACCAACAATAGAGCACATCGACAGCCGCTTAGTCTCCATTGGATGTAAGTTTGCGGCTGTTCAGAGACATCTGAGGCGGGTAGGGTACCATCACCACGCCGCATGTCCCCACTCATCGCTCAGCTCCAGCAGGTAGAGAAGGAGGAGGAGGAGGAGTTCTTTGACCTTTGCTAAATGCAAAGGTTAGCCACTAGACCACATGGGACAACTGTGCACCTGCTGGTGGTGTGCAAGTTATGAAGACTGTCCGTTGTGCACTGGCTGGTTAGTACCTGACCTGAATCCTTTTTGGCAGGGAACTTTAGTTTTTTTTTCACAGTTTTCTTGGTGTTTAAAATTATTTTGGATATTCCTATGTGTGTTTTGATGTTAAAATATGGCAGAATTACCTGAAAACAGTGCCAAAATTAGGAGGGGTACTGTACATACAATAGTGTATAGGTAGGGTGTTTTTTGGTTTCCTAATTTTTTTTCTGCATGGTTTTCTTGCTGTTTAAAATTTGTTTGGATTTTCCTGTGTGTGTTTTGGTAACTAAATATGGCAGAATGACCTGAAAACAGTGCCAAAATTAGGAGGGGTACTGTACATACAATAGTGTATAGGTAAGGTGTTTTTTGGTTTTCAGTGTTTTTTTTTTTTTTTGCATGGTTTTCTTGGTTTAGAGTTATTTTGGATATTCCCATGTGAGTTTTGATGTCAAAATATGGTAGACTGACCTGCAAACAGTGCCAAAATTAGGAGACGCACTGTACATACAGTAGTGTACAGGTACAGTAGTGTGTTTATTTATTTATTTATTTATTTATTTTTTTGTCATGGTTTTCTTGGTGTTCAAAATTATTTTGGATTTTTCAAAGTGTATTTTGATGTTTAAATATGGCAGAATGACCTGAAAACAGTGCCAAAATTAGGAGGGGTACTGTACATAGTGTATAGGTTGGGAGTTTTTTGGTTTCCTATGTTTTTTTGCATGGCTTTCTTGGTTTTAAATTATTTTGGATATTCCCATGTTTGTTGTGATGTCAAAATATGGCAGAGTGACCTGAAAACATTGCCAAAATTTGGAGGGGTACTGTCCATACAGTTGTGTATAGGTAGGGTGTTTTTTGGTTTTCAATGTTTTTTTGCAATTTTTTTTTTTTTTTATTATTCTGGATATTCCTATACGTGTTCTGATGTCTAAATATGCCTGAATGACCGGAAAACACTGCCAAAGTAAGCAGAGGTACTGGACAAGTAGATAAGGTAAAGGTTGGAGGTTGGGTAAAGGTAAGGTCTGGGTACAGTTGGGGGGATATTGTTCATTATCCGGACACTGCCACTACCCGGACATTCCTTAAGCTCTACTACATCGGATAATTGCGGGAGTACTGTATATCTAAATGACAACAATTCTACACATGCATGTTTACCTGGTGTGTAGGACAAGAGAAAATAAACTAAGACAAATCATCATCATCAAGATCATCATCTTCATCATCATCATCATCATCATCACCATCTTCACACCATCATCATCTTTATAAACTTCATCTTCAGTACCATCATCATCATCTTTGCCTACAATGCCATCATCACCATCATCATCTTCAACACCATTACTATCATCACCTTCATCTTGATCATCAGTAGTACCATCATCATCTTCAACACCATCAATATCATCATCTTAACTTTAACAGCTTCATTAACATGATCATCATCACCAACATCATTACCGTCATCTTCATCTTGATCTTCAGTAGCACCATCATCATCATCCACACATAGAATACACAGTAAACAGATAGATAGGCAGATAGATAGATAAATAGACAAATAGATAGATTTCTGACCTTCACGATGGTTTCAGAGAGAGAGAGAGAGAGAGAGAGAGAATAATTAAAGCACCACTCAGTATTCTAGACACAAAACCTCCGATATACTGAAGGTGAGAGATTGGGTTTCAGGTAAGAGATATGCAGGTAGATTATGTTACAACAGCCTCACACTTATTAATTGCTTTCTCCTCACCTCTGTGTATCTATCTATTCATCTACCTATCTATGTCTGCCTGTCTGTATCAGTATGTCTTTCTGCTCGCTTATATATCCTAGCTATCGCTCCATCTATCTGTCTATTTGTGTCAGTAAAATCTATATATCAGTCCACCTATCTGTTTTTCTATCTGTATGTATCCATCTAATCTATCTGTCCATGTATCCACCTATCCATCAATCCATAATAATCTAATCCTTCTGCCCCCCAGGAGTGAAGGGGCCCGGTGTTACGCTACTCAGTCCCAACATTTAATGCAAGTGTGACAGGCCTCGTTCGTCCCTCAGTGGCATTCTGTAAACAATAAAACCCAGCCACTCCTTGGACGTAAACCCATGCAATAAAACCCAGCCACTCCTTGGACGTAAACCCATGCAGGCCCCATCAGGGTGGAGCACCTAAAATCACTAGACCTTTAAGCGTCATTTAGTTATATGGTTACCGCCTAACGTAGTAAATGGTTTCCCGGGTTACATCAATCCATCTGGCTTGCCATTCCATGTAGAGTCACCTGAAGGTGGCACCACATCGCGTGAGTGCATGATGCGCACCCCCAATTACCACAAATCTATCTATCTATCTATCCGTATGTTTGTTTGCCTATATACTGTACCATTGTCTTTGTCTGTATCCCTGTCTATCAACCCATGCATGCTTGTATCTATGTATTTAAGGCCAAACACCTTTATCTCCGAGCCCATCCACTACACCAAAGCCTCCTCTTTGTACTTCTTTGTAGTCCTTTAAGCTCTCCTCCCCTGCCTTTGTCTGACTAACCGTACAAGTATTGTTAAGTGAAAACAGTGAATGCAGCGACTTTGATCTTCACGGTGACTTTGATCTTCACCGTTAAATGGAGTCTATGCTGCCGCTAACATATTGCTATTCTTGTCTGTAATCGCCGGCAACCGTTTCTCACAGTATTAACTTGCTGGCAGTATCAAAGTTACTGCTGTTTTCACTGTAATCAGTAGAGAACGGAGCAGACTTCTGACTGTTGTGTGTGTGCATGTGTGTGTGTGTTTAGTAAATGTTTCTGATGAGGCTTACAGGATTCTTTAATACACAATAAACTCAAATACTGAAGGATCACAGGAAGGATCACAGGAAATATAACGATACCTGAAAAATAAAGGTAAAGGTGGGAGAAGACACCAAGGGACGCTTAGCCGCCATACTTAGCTCCAAAACTTGGGCCTTTGAGCCTGTGGCTAGTTATTCACCCACTATCCAAGGATGCAAAGCCACTGCATCATCTTGGGCTATCTCAGCTACCTCATCCAGGTGATTTCCCCATTGTTTAAATTATCCGCCAGCCCACAAAGGGAGGATGAAGAACTGCTGACAGCTTCCTGCACCAGCATTCAAATCCCGGCGCTATCGAGCCAGGAGCTTCCCAACTAGAAACTCTGACCACTCGGCCACCGCCATATAATGAACGCCAAAATATAGCAGGACATAACAGTCATCTCTTCAATCCTAAGCCAGCAACTGGTGTCAATCCTACCCTCACGGCAGACTGAACTTTGGATCAACTCAGCCACCGATCCAGGAAGGTGGATGGTTAAAACCTCGTCCTGAATATCAATAACCCTGGATCTTGTTTTAATCCTGGTCTTAAAGCTACGTCCACGCTCAACATCGAGACATGACTAAGGATTTGTGTGAATGGGAGCAGTGGCAGTGGTGGTAGTGGCAATCCCAGGCTCATCTGTATATGAACCCAGTAAACTGCACGCTAACTGTGTATGGTGAAAGAATGTTTGGGTGTGGTGGCCTCCTTGCTATCACTTTGGATGGTCACACACTCACTGCAGGAGGATGTGGTGGTCAGGTGCTGGTGGCTATGGCTCTTATTCTCGTCATCACAACAAGCCGTCCGGCAGGTTATCCATGGTGATTTATTTTGCATATTAGAGTACATATTGATATTCTCTTCTGCATTAACGACATCATTTTAATTAACCCCTTCGTCCACCATGACTCAATACGAGTCAAAATGGTTTTAGTCTGAAGGGGAACTGATGATGCATTACGACGCACTTGCAGTGGCGGTCTGAAGGGATGTTGATTAGGCAATTCTGGACAAAAATATTCACCAAAACTTATGTTTTAGCATGAAATGCGTCAATATTTGGTGGATCATAGGGAAGGGTGTCTATTTATAGGCCAACACTCTCAAACAGTTGGAATTCTCTTGGTTATTAGTTCAGTGGGGGAGGGGGGGTGCACACGTGATTTATGGCAATTTACTCAAAAATTGTTGGTTGTATCAGAATCCCACCAATACCACATGAAGCTCACGAAATTCTGCATCTACACATATGCTTAGCTCATGCATCATGCGGGCAAAGTTTTGTGCTATAGTGTAAGGCAGTTATTTTCATTGTTGAACAACAGGATTCTCACCTCATTTTGGTACTTTCACAGTACGTTTACTCATCAACTTTGTTTCATTAGCTTATCGTATAGCATAAACATCAGGGAAGATAATTTTTTTTTTTTATGCGAGGAAGAAGGAACCAATGGCCACTAGCCCGCAATTATTGTTCCAAGACAAAAACATAATACGAGAGAGCAAAATTCCAGATCCGATCATTTTGAGATGCCTGGACACACTGCATTTGAAAGACTGGAGATCATAGGAAGCAGGAAATACAGACAGAGGGAGACAGTTCCAGAGTTGACTTGTTGCATAAATGAAGGACTGGGAGTAACGGTTAACTCTTGCATTAGAGAGCTGGACAGAAAAGGGATGAGAGTTTGCTGCTAGACGGGTGCTACACACCCGTCGTAGAGGTGGAGGAATGCATGTAGACAGTTCAGAGGAGCACCCGTCGTAGAGGTGGAGGAATGCATGCAGACAGTTCAGAGGAGCAGTGACCATTGAAGAAACGATAGAAAAGAGATAAAGATGCAACAGTGCGACAAAGAGACAGAGGTTGAAGGGAGCCAGTAAGAGGAGGTGAGTTAATGAGACGAAAAGCCTTTGACTTCACCCTATTGAGAAGAGCTGTATGTGGGGAGCCTCCCCACACATGAGAGTTGTACTCTAAACAGGGGCGGATAAAACCCCTGTATAGAGTCAACAATTGTGCAGGGGTAAAAAAGGAACGAAGTCGACTTAGCACACCTAATCTCTTGGAAGCAGATTTTACAAGAGATGTAACATAATCTTTCCAAGATAAATCCTGAGTTAATGAAACCCCAAGCATGTTCAAGGATAATGCAGGATTAAGCTGAATATTATTAAACATTAGTGGGTATACCTGTGGAAGATTATGTCGGTTTGATAGATGTAAAAACTGAGTCTTTAATGCATTAAAAACAACCAGATTATTTTTACCCCAGTCAGAGATACAAGCCAAGTCAGACATTAGGTGCGTCTTAGCCTCATCCCTTGTTTTTTGAAGTAACTGCTGAGATGGACGTTGCGAGAACCGAATGGAAAGGTGAAGGGTGGAGTCATCAGCGTATGAGTGGATAGGGTTAGATGTACAGCTTAGAAGGTCATTGTAGAATAAAAGGAAGAGAGTTGGTGATAGGACAGTCATGAGGAACACCACTGTTGATAGATCTAGGAGAAGAACGATGGCCGTCTACAATAGCGACTATAGAACGACCAGAAAGGAAGCTATAGATGAAGGCACAGATAGAAGGATAGAAACCGTAAGAGGGCAGCTTGGAAATTAAAGATTTATGCCAGACTCGATCGAAAGCCTTGGTATACAATATATACCGTTATAGTCAATTTCTGGGGCAAATAAAGTACATGGAAATGTTTTCCTTTGTGCACGAGTCCAGCTTGCTCTTGTGGTATTTTCTCTGATCATGTCACACACACTTACAGAAACCTTGCGGTGTATGAGGAGGTTATTACTGTTTGTACAAACTGTACAGGAGAGAATGTTTTCATACTCTTTAGAGAACCATACTGATAAAGAAGAGGTGCCAGACGGTCTCCTGAACCAACAAGAGTACATGCCGTGATGACAAACAAGGAAGGAGGGGGAATAGGCAGTACAGTGCAGGGTAGGGTAGGGAAGAGCAGGGCAGGGCAGTTCAAAATATGGAAGGGCAGGACTGGACAGAGGAGAGCAAAGAAGCCTGGTAGTAATGGGTGTATAGTGGGTATCATGGGGGTCTGCGTTACAGTGGCACCATCTGGCAGGGAACATGACTCGGGGCAGAAATGAGTCTCAAGCCAGCCCTATTTTGTGTTTTATTTTTTTATTTTTTATTTTTTTAAGTTACACTTTCATTGCCTCATTAGGAGCGTACAGACCTGGGGACAGGCTACTCAGTTCGTGCATTTAGGGCAAAAATAGCCAGTCGCAACCTGTGAGTCACATAATGTGAGAAATAATCCCAAACCCACCCTTGGATTTAAACAATTTAGTGGCTACACCCAGTTAGAATGCCTTAATGCGCTTCATCGCCTGCCATTTATTTGTCATGAGCAAGGGCAAAGGCCTTGCGATTCTCTCATCAAGTAGTGGCATTTTCTCACATATGAGCAGCCCGCCCCGGCCCAACTGCAACACTTTTGAGAAGCTTAAATCTCAGCAACCACAGGGTCAATCACTGCGTGGTTTGCACCATATTATAGCCCAATTCTTTAAGATTTGTTTTTGACAGGTTTCATCACACCCAGGTGGTGCACGTGGCACGCGACACGTGCCAAAAGCAGCATGTCAAAAAATCTCCAAAACAGGGCCACAGGCCAGACAGTTTGTCGTAAAGACATGAAGCTTGGTGGGTGGATAGCCGTCAATATACTCCAGGCATTCTCAGGGTGTAAGGCGACATTTCAATGCTTTCGGATTAAAATGGCCTCGCTTGTACCTCGCCAACACAGGTGTTTTACTGGTTGGTTATAAGGTTACCATCCTGTGTAGTGAATTATTTCCTGGGCTGCAGAAAACCATTTGGCTTGTCATTCAGGGTAGACCGTAGTGTCACTACATCTAGTAAAGAGCTGGTGAGCCCACTCAAATCGTCTTATATTTGCTAAAACACACACACACACACACACACACACACACACACACACACACACACACACACACACACACTTCCCAGCCCGGAGTTAAGTAATTTATAAAGTGCAAAATAATGTGCAAGAAAATACGACACAGTATCAGACTTGAAACGAGACTAAGGCCGGAAGTCCAGGTGTAATAAGGTGTCGAGGCGGTGAACTGCTGTGGAGGGTGTAAGTGTGGTTCAGTGGCAGGGAAAACCATCTGCACGAGTCACTGGGCAGAGGTGTGTGTGTGTGTGTGTGTGTGTGTGTGTGTGTGTGAGAGAGAGAGAGAGAAAGAGCATTTTCTTTTCCTTTTCCCTTCTTTATCTGCCGTCTTTTTTTTTTTTTTTTTTTTTTTTTTGAATACTGATTCCCTTTACATTAATCTCTCTCTCTCTCTCTCTCTCTCTCTCTCTCTCTCTCTCTCTCTCTCTCTCTCTCTCCAGCCTAACGCCTTAATCCCTAAAAGGATTAAAAAATATATATTTTTAAATCCACGGGCACAGACGAGAGGGGGTCTTGTGTCTGGTCAGGTTTGTCTGTCTTTTTGCCTCTTTGTCTACCTGTTAGCAAGAATATGAAACAAAAAAAAAAAACTATCGAATGGACCTGAACTAAATTTGGCTTAATAATTTAAAACCATCAGAGAAGATGATTAATGTCTGACCGAAAAAAAGGCTACACGTAATGGGTCAAGGGCGAGGTCCACTTCGGCAGTTTAAAGTTGGTGGAAGGGTTGAGGATTAGGAAAGCGCGAAGTAAATCAATTTTGGGAACAACTGCTCAATGGTAAGAGTAACAGGGCAAGGTCAACGGTTCGGTCTTATCGCTGAAACATCTAATTCCATCTGGATCACGCTGGGTGGAAGCATTTAAGGTTTAGTGAACATGAACTTAGTTAATTTTCAGAACAATTACTCAAAAGTCAAGGCGAACGGGTAGTTACCTTAAATACTCTTGATCCGATATGAACCGAACTTGGTGGATGGGATGAGGATCAGGTAAGGATGAACTAATTCGAGTTTGGGATTAATTAGTCGAAGGTCAACAGCACAAGGAAGGGTCAAATCCTTGGCCTTGAGATCATTCCGCCTGTCGTGTTCGACCAGCTGTTCATCAGTTTCGAAGCATGGCGACGAGACAGATAATAATACTGGATCAAAAGACGAATGTGCTTCATATCACAGAGTCTACCAGATTATTTTCCAACACTGTTTTCATTGCCACACACAGTATACTTCAAAACCACAGGTGCCCATTAAGTATGTGGATGGACCCTTACACAGACGGGATGGCGATGGTGTTACACTCCCTGACGGCTTCTTGCTTCCTGTTACATTTCCCTATTCTGTCTCCTTTCTTACCTTCCACATCCTACCCACGTTTCTTCTTGTTACTTTCGTTATTTTTTTTTCCAGATGTATCGTTTCCTGCTTTTTTTTTCTTCGCATTCCTATTCATCATATTTTTTTCTTTCTGGGTCCTCCTCTCTCTCTTACTCTTCTTCTTCCTCCTCCTCCTTCTCCTCAATTTCTTCTTCTTCATCTTCTTCCCCCCACCTCCTCCTCCTCCTCCTCCCCGCACTAAGAGAGCAGCCGTCTGAGCTCTTATCTCCGTCCTCTTAGTCTCGTCTTCCTCTTCCTCCCTCTTAGCCGCCCTTGATGTCTCTCCCCCTTCTTTCTCTTCCTCTAGTTTCCTTCTTTCCACCCTTATTGTATCTATATTCATTTTTCCTTTTGTCACCTCGGTCTTTTTTTTTTTTTCCCCTTGCTCTTCCTAAAGCATAATCCGCTGTTTCCGTTTTTTTTTCGTTTTCTCTCATTTTCGCACTTCCTCTCCTTTTGTATTTTCTCATATTTTCCATTTTTATTCATTTCCATTTCTCCAACTGTCATTTTTTCTCCGTTTCGTTTTTCTTTTATCTTTTTTCTCATCTTTTTTTTCATTTTCCTCCTTTCCCTTATCGGAAACATTACATTCTTTTTCCCCTCCTTCCCTCCTCTCTCTCTCTCTGTCTCTCTCTCTCTCTCTCTCTCTCTCTCTCTCTCTCTCTCTCTCTCTCTCTCTCTCTCTCCACACTCCTCTTCATCCTCTTCTCAAGCTTCCTCCTTCAGCGCTCATCCAGATTTTCTTCTCTGAGAAAAAAGGATCAAAAAAGTAAAACGTTTGAGGACTATTAAGAATACGAAGTTGTTTGTAGCAGCCAAAAACCCAGGACAGGCTTAGGAAGGGCTTACGCTCTTTTATGCATTCTTTAATCTGGCTTACTTCAGACGATTTTACTCAGCCTGAAGAAATCTGGTAGTGATGAGGTTAATGGAGATCGGTTCTTACCCCTTCACTACGATTGGTTTCCCTGGACTTAACGAAATAGTCTGTCAGTTGCAAGAATAAACTACTTAAATTAGGTCACCGTACTGAAGGGGTTGAGAGACGTGTACTGTGATGAATCTTAGAATACAGTTAAAATTTTGAATAAGACAAGGATAGGTCACAAAATATCACAGCTTTATCCATTCAACTAAACCTCATTCATTTTAACTAAGAGGAGATTGTCGTCCTTTTGAGGGCTATTCCCCTTAACTCAGTGGCTGAAAAATGACAATGTAGTGGCTCTTCATCCTTTCCATGGCACTTCTTGGTGACTAGCATTTCATTTTAAGTGTTGGTTTTCTTGTTACGTATCTGCACTGAGGAAGGAGACATGGCAATTTTACTCCTAGTCAAAGTGAATGGAGTGTAGTTTTGTAAATCTATAGAAACTGGCAAATCGGATGTATGGAAAGCAATGGAACCCACATTATCTGGCTGAATAAAATCTGGTGTTGGCTGGATTTGAATGCTAGAGTTTTCCCTGCTCTGAAAAAAGTATTGGTATCAGCATTAGCACTTTCGGGCTCCTATAAGCACTAAATATAATCATGTGGCGTTTGCTGGAACAGAAAACCAGAGTTATCCTGAATGTGGGAGGGTTAAAAAGCGAAGTCTGTAAAATCCATTGTGAACTTGACCAGAAGAAAATAACAAATAGGAAAAAAAAAAAAAAACGAAGTAGCATTTACGGATTGCGACACCCACGTCCTACACATGCACTGAGGGATGAATATTTGTATGTCTCGTGATCTTGAATTTTGACCAACTGCTCTCAAAATCGAAACACTTTATTTTTGTCTGCCCTTCAATCTTTCTACTAACTTTGACCTAAATCGGGACAACACTGTTTTACATGGCGTTGCCCTCTGACCGTGATTTGGATCCACAGTTCTCTAAATCGGGTTTTCTCATCCATGGTTTACCCTCAGTTCTGCCATGAAGTCTGGTCCTAATCGAATAAAAACTGTCAGCTTCAAGGTCGAACATCTGACCTTAGCCTGTGACCCTGATATCTGCTTAACCCTGAAAAACTTCCACTATGTTCAGGTTAAATTGGATATAAACCGTTTAAGTTGACCTTTCACGTGACCTTGACCTCTGACCTAATATTCTCAACAATAGGTGACATCTTGACTGACCCTCAACACTTCCACCAAGTCTGGTTAAAATAAAGTTAAAAACCACTTATGTAATCCTCTTAATGCACAGAAACGCACTGGCAGAGTTTTCACCTGGCCCAGTGACCTTGACCATTTAGTGGGTGTTCTCCAAATTGAATTCCTTCGTCCTTACCTTACCCTCAACCCTTGCACCAAGTTTGGTCTAAATCAGATTAATACTGTTTAAGTTTGCCTTGCCATATGACCCTGACTTTCGATCTTTCCTTGTGACCTATTCTCAAACTCAAATCCCCTCATTCTTGCCTTACCTTGAACCCTTCCACTAATATAGGTTTAATTCGGGTAAAACTGTTTAGCTAGTCTTTCTCAATGACCTTTACCTGTGGCATATTAATATACAAAAAGGTAATCCCCTCGGCTGACCCTTAACACTTCCACCAAATTTAAGAGTACAACCTGTTTGAATTTCTTAACACACGGACATACAGACATGCAGACAGTCGACAAAACATTACTCCCCCCAACGTCATCCGAGAGTAAGAAAAATGAAAGGGGGGGAGGGGGAGAGGGAGACTGATAACGAGGGCTGACTGCACAGGGGGAGGGGAGTAAGCTGATGAAGGTTGGAAAGGATACAGTTAACAAAATAAATAAATAAATAAATAAATCATACTGACAGGGATTAGGAGATTTACCCAGACCGCTTGCATCAGTAGTCAATCTCTTCAGAACGATGGCGTCTTCTGGATTTTTACTCTTATCTCCAGACGATTTCATTCAGCCGGCTAGACTTTATTTTAACTATAACAAAATAAACTGAATGGGAGTGACAGAAACGAACCCCACACCAGACACCCTCAGGGGGAAGGGGTTAAGATGAACTGTAAAGAACAAGATGATGGACGTGTGTTTTCATTCTTGCCACTACCAGACGATTTTATTAAGCTTGAGAGAACCGTCTTGGAGTGGAGGGGTAATTGGAGGCTGCATCTAACCCCTCCAGCTCCCTAAGTTTCCCCTGGGCTGAGAAAAATCGCTGGGTGGTAGCAGTAGCGAAATATATAAGTGATAGGACCATGTTGGAGGATGAGGGGGAAAGGAGTTGGGGGACGTGGATGATGATGATGGGAGGGGAAGGGGAAGGGAGAGAAGGGAAGGGGGGAGGCGGTGGCTCAATCGGTAGAGAGGTGGCGTGGGGTCCTAACGGACCCAGGTTCAAATCCCGGCTGGGGCAGGGAACAGTTTAAGGATTTGAATTTCATTAAATCAGGCTTTACTGATCTACCAGTAGACCCGCCGACATGTTGTAAAAATACCCCCGCTAATACCAATACCCCAGTCCTGTATGAGACAGCCCTAGCATGTATTCAATATGGACGGTGGGTGTTAGCGCCGAAGTGGTGACATGTAGAGGTGTATGGTATGTAGGAGGACTACTGGGCCTTGATAGCAGGCTGTGAAGCCTATGCCCAGAGTCGGACACATAAAAAAAAAAAAATGATGATGATGGTGATGAAGAGGATGAGGAGGAACTGGAGTTCATGAGGGACTATGACTTGGAGTGGCGGGGTGGGGTGATGAAAAGGCTTGGAGGCATTTGTGAACTTAATACTGTAACAATAGATATAGCCTGGCGAGAGAGAGATACAGAAATGAATTAAAACAGAGACTGAGATACAGAAAGGGGCACCGATAGATAAATAGGTTAGACTGATGGATAGATATTGATGGGAAGACAGTGATGGATGGATGGATGAAAGGTAAGATAGACAGATCGAGAGATAGGCTGGATGGATGGAGGGATGAACAGAAATGAACAGAGACAGACACATAAACAGACAGGTACATTGATAGATAGACAGAGCCGTAAACACAGACACAGGTATGCAGAGACAGATGGATAGACAGAAGGACAGACAGAGAAGTAGACAGGGACAGACAGACAGATAGACAGAGACAAACTCTCATACCTTTACGTGTCATCCTCTTCTCATTCCTCTTCACCTCTTCTCCTCCCACATTCTGACATCCTAATTTGGTTCCCCTTCTTCATTTTCCCGTTTTCCTTCATCTTTCCCCTCCTCTTTCTCTTTCTCCTCTCCTATATTCATCTTTACAGAATCTTCCCTTTCATTAAGTCCTTCAGTCCCATGTCGTCATTTAATAATAATAATAATAATAACAATAATATAATAATAATAATAATAATAGTAATAAAAACAATAATAATAATGATAAAAAATAATAATAAAATCATCACCATCATCATCATCTTCACCATCTATCTATCTATCTATCTATCTATTGCCAGACGCCATTATCCCATAAGAGGTGGCCATTTGACTCTTGAGTTATTTGTTTTACAAGGAGGGGCACTAACCCTCCACCAACCCACTTGTTGACGCGTACGGAGCACGAATGGTTTGGTTATATGGTTACCACCCAGCGTTGTAAATGATTTCTTGGCTTACAGGAAACCATTTGGCTTGTCACTCAATGTAAAGCCACCTGTAATGGAAAGAAAAGCAATAAGAAGTGACAGGAAAGATGGGAGAAATAGGAAGAAAGGAGGGCAGGCACAGAAAAAGAATGATAAAGGCTAAGGAAGAAGTAAGCAGCACTACATGAAGTGAGTGGATGATGGTCGCCACCACCTACCACTAAAGTGGCATTATTATTACCTGCCGCGATAGCGAAGCTGATATTGTTTTCAATTTCTGTGTGTGTGTGTGTGTGTGTGTGTGTGTGTGTGTGTGTGTGTGTGTGTGTGTGTGTGTGTGTGTGTGTGTGTGTGTGTGTGTTACCAACATAACTTCGCAACCGCTCAAGATATCACCACAATATTTTATACGTGTGTAGTAGGAATGAAAATTTACGAGTTCGAACTGGTGAAAGTAGGTCAAAGTCATGGTCATATTCCAGGCAGCGCTAGATATATATCGGCTCGCTACGATTCCCCCTTTGGGAGACCTCTAGTTGTTGTTGTTGTTGTTATTATGATGATGATGATGATTAGATTATTATTATTATTATTTCGCACTATTCTTACGACCTCCAGACAATCATTATCATTAAGAAACGCCTCCCGTCTTCGAGGGGATAATGAAGGCTATTCGGAACCCCTTCAGTTAAAATATATATATATATATATATATATATATATATATATATATATATATATATATATATATATATATATATATATATATCCATATATATATATATATATATATATATATATATATATATATATATATATATATATATATATATATATATATCCTAATAACAATGAAAAAAAAAAAAATAGAATCCTCTGATGGCAACAAGAACATAGCACTGAAATATATCATCTATTTTAAGGGGTTGGTTACATTATTTTCTCTTTTATTCCTCCATTTATTCCTTTTCTAAAAATCTTCCAGTTCCTTTTAACCATTCGTCCCCCCCTCTCCACCTTCTCCTCCTCCTCTTCTTCTTCCTCCTCCTCCTCCTCTCCGTATATTAATCATCTCCATTTTTCATTTTTATTAGACTTCTTCCTCCACTTCTTTCCCTCTAAATTTTTCCCTTGTTTCTCTCCCCAGTCTTTATCGTCTTCTGTCTTTCCTCCCACTTTATTGCTTCTCCTGCCCCCCTGCTCAGCCCCTCCATACTTCCTCCTATTCTTAGCCTTCTACGTCTATTTCCTCTAATATCCTTCGCCGTCATCTTATTCTTCTTTTTATCTATCATCTCTCCTCCTTCCAGTTATAGAATTATTTTATGTAAGTGGTAGGTGGGGGCACTCACCATTCACTCACTCGATGTAGTGCTGCTCTCGGAAGACTGCCCTTTCCTCTCTTCCCTCCCATTTTCCTTCCGTCCTCTTCTGTCTTTCCTTCATTCTTTCCTCTTCCTTAAGCCTACGGGTGACTCTACCTTCCCTCGTCTGTCTTTTTTCCTTCATTCTTTCCTCTTCCTTCTGCCTACGGGTGACTTTACACTCCCTCATCTGTTTGTCTTTCTTTCTTTCTTTCCTCTTCCTTCTGTCTATGGGTGACTATATAGAGTGACAAGCCAAATGGTTTCCTGTACACCAGGATTCCATTTACTACGCTGGGTGATAACCATATAACCAAATTATGGCGCCTGGTGGTTTAGTGTGTAATTAAAGCACTCCAGTCAGCTTGAGTCTGTGTAGGTTTCTATCCAAGGGGTGGTTGGGGTTTATTGCTCACGTAATGCCACTCAGGGATGAGCGAGGCTGGTCATTCTCATCTTGAATGTCAGGACCAACTTGCCTAGCCCCGGGCTCCCACGCTCCTCATGGGGCAACGCAGGATTAGATGATGATGATGACTCTATTCTGTGCCTTCATCTACCATTCTCTCTTTCTCTCTCTCTCTCAATCCTTTATCCCTTCCCACTCTAACATTTCTCCTGTGCTAATTCCACTCCCATTTTTCCTCGGCTTTGGAAAAGATGCCTCCCCGTGGTGGGGAGAGAGAGAGAGAGAGAGAGAGAGAGAGAGAGAGTAGAAAAGTGGCTTACCTTCTTCACTCACCTCTCACTAGGGGACGTATTCTAAGTGGCATGGGAAGATTCGTAACACCTCTTCCTTTGCTACTCATTTTGCCTACCAGCTACAACGAAGTATCCTCAGGTACTCTCTCTCTCTCTCTACCTAATCTTTTCTTTCTCATCGATCCTAACATTTACTTTCACCTCCCACAACTCGAGTACTATGATGCGTTTGCGGGAAATCTGAGTAGTCTTCGTTATGGGGTAGGAATGAGTCTCCTTGGTTACTAGTCAAATTTTCGTCCCAGCTGGCTACTCTTGGTCATCCACTAAGCTGGAAGGGGCTAGGCAACTTCTCATGTGTTGTGGGGACGGCTCTGAAAGTGTTATTAATCTTTACTCTGGGAGGTGGGGACCATTATCCACTCATTTGATGTAGTGCTGCCTTCTTCCTTAGGTTACTCTACACTGCAACAAGACTAATGGTTTACTGTAACCTAGGAAGCCACTGAAAACGCTGGGTGGTAACCATATAGCCAAATAACGGGGTGATGTAGGCTATGGTACCCCTGCTAACTGGGTGTAGTAGTAAATACGGCGTCCATTCAGGAGTCAAATCCTCACAATCTTCCCCTCGCCTCGCTGTGTTGAGCTGCAGTTCATCTCAAGGGAACATCAATTCACCGCATGATACGGCCATGTAAGGGCACTTGTTTGCCTGCGGTCTGCTCGGCCAGAGAGACAGGGGCTGATTAACTGCTACTACTATCCTGCGTCATTTATTAATTTCCGACTCTTATAGCCACACCCACGCCCACACCAACAGACTAAGCTCTCCCCGCAACAAACATTCTGCCAATGAGGCGCTTTTAATGGGCCACCCTGTACACTGCAAGATGGTGTTTGGTATTAAAGAAAGCATAGGACTGACCCAGGACCTCATACCTCTACAGAAGGGGACAGGCACCACAACACCCCTACAGGAGGCACTCACGATTATACTGCTGTTTTCTTAGCCCGTGTTTTATAGTCGGATTTTATTACTTAACAAAGATCCCTAACTCCTTTAAGCTCAGTTTATTCTCAAGTGTAGTCAGAGTGAAGGATAAACTTGACTAGTAACCAAGGAGACTCATTCCCGCCTCATATGTAAGGGTCATCGAATTTCATGCAACCAGAACTTAGTATTCAAGGTGTGGGAGTGGCCCTGTTCCGTCAGATAAAAACAACCCGGCCAAATTGTGGCCCAGAATCTGTGTTCCCCAATAACATACTTCTCCAGGGCTTGGCCAAGCGCGGGGATTCACTGTATAGCCATGCACTAAGAGAGGATGGCAGTCATAATTGTGTTTTCATGGCCCCTCTTTAATTTCCCCTTCCCTCCCCCGTCCCTATGCACTTTTCTCTTCCAGTGCTCCTCGTCCCCTCCTCTCCTATATCCTCCTTCCCCTCCCCCTTCCTCATTCCCCTCCCCATCTTTCTTGCAGTCTTTCCTCCCTTTTCCTCTGCCTTCCCTTCTCCTACTGTTGTTTACCTAAGCCTCTTCCCCAACATCTACACCCTTTCTCCTTTCCCTCCCCCCTAAACATCACTCCACCCTTCCTCTCCTTTCCTATTTCTTCTACTCCTCCTGTTCCTTCCAGCACCCTCTCCCTCCTTCCCTTCCCTATCTTTCTTCCAGGTCTTTCTCCCCTTTCCCCCTCTCCTATTTCTGTTTCCTCTCGCCCCTTTCCGAGCATCTAATCCCCTCCTCCTTCCCCTTACCTAATCCCCCTCCCTCTTTCTTCTTCGCTAATTCCCTCCCCCCCCCTTCTACTTATACCCTCAATTCCCCCTCCCCCTTCCTCTCCTTTCCCGATTCCACTCTCTCTCTCTCTCTCTCTCTCTTCCTTTCAATTCTCCCCACCCTCCCCCTGCTTCTAAGCCCCCTTCCTGCACTGGAACCTTTTAGCCCTGGTATGATCCTCTCTATAACTTGTGGGACGAAGCTCTTTAAAGGATCACAAGCAAAAATAGGAGAGTCATCAGAGGTTCCGATCCTACTGCCTCGCCTCACTTGCTACGTCATGAAGGAGAAGGAGGAGGAGAATGTAAAATATGAAGGATACATACGGTGGGAAAAAAGGGGGAGGGAGGTGGGGCATGAAAAGTAGAAAGGAAAAGCAAGGAAGACAGACAGGTGGTACAGGTAAGATGGAAGGAAATGGAGACTAGGAGAAAGAAGGAGAGAAAGCGAATAAAGATGACAGGATTATTAAAGGAGGGAAGAAAGGAGGCGAAGGAGGAGGCAGAGAGGAGCACAGGGGGTACAAAGGGAAGTGGAAAAGCATAAAGGGTACAAAGGTAAGTCAAGGCTAATAGACCCACTCATCCTTTCCAAGTTTATATGTTAAGGTAAGTCAGTGGGATAGTTTCTCTAAAATAAGAAGAGGAAAATAAGACCATTCCTCCCTTCTTCCCTCCCCCTCCCCGTAAGGTAGCATAAAGTGAAAAGACCCAACACCCAACAAAAATAAAAATCGTCACCAAATAGAAAAGGAACAACAGAAGAATAATTCAAGGCGATGCATAGGGACGTCTTGTAGTGATGGCACCAATGTATCTGGCGGGTGAAAGTTTATCCTCTGTACAAACGCTTTTCAGCCACCCTACCTTCCCTCCTCCAAGTACTCCTTATTGCTGAAGGTGGGGTACAGTGACGTCACCAAATGGTGCTCCTGGTGATACGCTTTTCTTTATTTTGGTGATACGCTTTTCATTATTTCACCCAAACATCGCAACACTATACATACAATCTTGAAAACGTACTGCAACCACCCTTCTACACTACGCCTTACAAACACACTTATCAGTAATGCAGGGCCAACGCGGCTATTCAGAATTTAATACCAAACGTTACCCTTCAAGCACGTCCTACAGACACTCATTCCACAGAAATTGCCCTTCCACCTGAGAAACGAACGCATCTTTCCAGACTACGAGGCGAAAAACATCCTTGTGCTTCAGTATCAACATAAAATATAACTCACAAACAATCCGCTGTACCCACACGGTATGGTTATGCCTCACACTACGACACACTCACCTCCCTCTCTCTCACAATACATGCAACGCTTCAGTACTGTTTAGTCTTACCAACAGATCTCTTGGAACATCCAACTGAAGTGGACTGGGTTCTGCATTCAGTCGGATTCGTGTCCAGAGAAGAGAGGTCACATCAACAACACTATATCCTAACCTGTAAAGAAAAGTAACTATGGCTGAGTAATAGTGTTGGTGTGATTATTTACAAGGTCAGCATAGAAAATACAATAACCAAGTAATTTCTTCGTTGTATTGGCCGTGCACCTGGGGATATGAGTAAAAGTTCATCGACACTTCTGTGGCGGTTGTGGCAGTGGAAGGTGTTGCAGGAACTATTCTGAAGTAATAGCAATATGAAACACCCAAGAGGAAGTAATGGATTGGCGGCGAACTTTTGCACAATTGAAATTATTCATGTATCCTCTATTCCTGTTTCTCCCATCTTTCCTGTCACTTCTTACTGTTTTTCTTTCCTTTACATGTGGCTTTACATTGAGTGACAAGCCAAATGGTTTCCTGTAAGCCAAGAAACCATTTACAACGCTGGGTGGTAACCATATAACCAAACCATACGTGCTTCCCACGTGTCAACGAGTGGGATGGTGGAGGGTTAGTGCCCTTCCCCGTAAAACAAATAACTCAGAGTCATATGGCCATCCCTTACGGGATTATGGCGTCTGGCAGTAGATAGACAGATAGATAGATTACAGTCTCTCCGATCGCTGGGCAGTTTCATTCGTGTAGCCTAAATCTTTACATAGTGCGTTGCGCGAGGTGATTTTGATTTTCGTTCGGTATGTTTACCTGTCTTTGTCTGCTAGCAAATTATATATATATATATATATATATATATATATATATATATATATATATATATATATATATATATATATACACACACACACACACACACACACACGATGGAACTGCACTAAGTCTGGAAGTTACTGAGGACCATCAGAGGAGTCAAATTTTGGCCTATAAAAGTCGTAAGTGAAGGTCGTAAGAAAACGTTCTCAAACAGTTTTGGTCTGATTACGACCAAATATGATGGAAGGCATGAGGGTCACGAAGGATGAAGGTATTTAATCTTAAAAACAATCGATCAGACGTAAGGTGAAGAAGAACGGCTTGGCCCATTATAGACCATTTTACTTTTATTTGAATTAAATGGTGAAGGAGCTGACGGCCACTCAAGTATAAAGCTTTTCTGTTTTGAGAACAACTGGTCAAGAGTCAGGGCCACAGGGGGGTAATTTCAAGTCTTTTTTTTATCCGCTTTGAACCCAACTTACAGGAAGGGTGAAGGATCAGGCAAGGAAGAAGTAATCCCATTTTGATAACCGGTCGAAGGTCAAGGTCACAGCAGTGTCAATGATTTATCTCTCGGGCAGACTGTAGGCGTTGGATGTTACACTCCTCAAAAGCCCCTTCTTGTTTTCTTATAAAATGCTTCGCGTTGTTTATAGGACTGAAAACCTTTGCCAGTACCACGGACGGCTAAACCATAATTAATTTTTCGGGATCTCTCCGACAAGAAACGAAGGGCATGGGAGTATGAATATGAAAAGGACACGTACCCACGGAAAAGAGGAAAGGAAAGCAAAGGAAGCAACACTGTGTGACGATGATGATGGGAGACTGAATAGTGCCGGAAGGAAACAAAAGGAAGAAAAAAAGAAAAGACGGGAGAAAGTGGTTGGAAAAGCAGACAGGATAAAAAACAAAAAGAAATACGAAAAGGAGAAAGCAGAACGAATTGTGAAGGAGAGAGAGAGAGAGAGAATGGAATCAGCATGTAAAGGTTAGAGGGGAGGAAGCCAGGACCACTGTTAATGACATCAGGTGTGGCGGTGGGTGTAATTATGTAAACTGTAATTGTGGTGCTGGCTGTAATTATGTAAACTGTAATTGTGGTGCTGGGTGTAATTATGTAAATTGTAATTGTGGTGCTCGGTGTAATTATGTAAACCGTAATTGTGGCGGTGGATGTACTTATGTAAACTATGTAATTGTGGTGGTGGATGTACGTAATTACGTAAACTGTGTAATTGTGGTAGTGGGTGTAATTATGTAAACTGTGGTGGTGGATGAAAGGATATGAGGTGTGTGGTGGAGGTGGTGGTGATGTCAGTGGTTGGGTGAAAGGATATGGTGGTGATGGTGATGGTGGGTGATGTTAGTCGTTGGGTGAAAGGACATAAGGGTGTGGTGAAGGTGGTAGTAATGTTAGGGGCGGGATCATACAAGCACCATTATAAAGTTATGCTACAGTTTACAGAGGATGAGAAGTGATGGCCTGAATTGAGAGAGAGAAAGAGAGAGAGAGAGAGGGTCAAGGGCACTGGTCTATACTGTGCTATATTTGGATACACAGTAATTCCTCTGATATGTATTGGACCTAACATGACAAGTATACCATGTAATTGGAGGTTATTGTTAAGCTAATCTGTAGTTATAATGAATCAACATGGTATCAATTATCAACATTTACGAACCAAAATTATTCTCCATCATAATTCACCCATACGGTTATCTGGCACTAGTTTCGTAAGAGTTATTAATTGGACACATTAATTGGAGAGGGAGGGGGAGGCCAAGGATGAGATGGAGGCATGAGTGGAGAGGTATATGAAAGAGGGAGGTGTGAGCTGGGAGGAAGGCAGTGGAATGGCGGAGGACAGGGCGACATGGAGGCGATTAGTTTGTGGCCACCCCTTACATGATTGAGGCGTCTGGCAAGATAGATAGAATTTGAAGTGTAATTAATTCTCAAAACAAACTCAAAAAAATTACACTTTTCACTGGCTGGATACCCTGAATAACATATCAAGTGACGCGTCTGCCAAAAATATACACCGGATATACACAGGACAAAGTATACAACACACATACGTGGGACTGGTAAGGTGAAATCAAACACCGATGACTTGGACTGTTTTACTTGTATAAGCGACCAAACGCAGAAACCACCCTTTAGTAGGCCTCAGGTTTCCAGAGATCAAAAACAAGCTTATGAAACCAATGGAAACCAAATCATGAAACTGTAGGCGTTGGTTACAGGAAATGAAAAAAAAAAAAAAAAATAAAACACACACACCCTAATGCTCAAAGACACTTCCCCCCCCCCCTGTATTTTCCTCTTCTAACAGCACATTAAGGTCCTGTTTTTTCCTATTTTCCTTTTTTTTACACGGAATTTAACATTAAGGCTCCTACTTTTAGGCAAATCCTTTAAGACGATGACTCTTCTTATGTTATTCTTGTCTCGGTGATTTTTATTCCGCTTAGGGGCGATTTATTGAACTGGAGGGATTAGAAACAGTCTTCATTAATCCCTCCATTAACAGAATACACTCCAAAGCTCAGCAAAAAGGTCTGTGGCTCCAGCTTCCCACACCAGGACTCGAACCCTCCCTAAACCCTCTGACCACGAACTTCTGGGTAATTTTATGCGACTTTATTATTATTACTTTTATTATTTATTTATTTATTACATCTGAGAAACATACCACGGTGAAAATTTTACATTGTACAGGTTAAAATTTTGGCTGAGAACTGAGAACGCTTTATTTCAGTAAAGCCAGACGAGTTAGAATCAGCCGAAACACAGCAAGGTCAGAGGGCTAATCTCTTCAGTCCGATGATGTCTGTATTTTCACCTCGGCAAGACCAACGTGAGATCATTACACAGAGCTTTGATATCCTGTAGTGAAGGGGTTAATGATCTAACTCCTACAGATCAAAAAAATTTCCCTGAAGATGAACTAACAAGTGTCCGGTGGTACGATGAATTTAGAAGAAACTGTGTAATCGTAGTGAAGGGTATTCTGGAGGCCTTGGCGCTATTGGCAATGTGGAGGAGTGCTACACCCTTCCCCGTGATTGGTGGAAGACGGATGTGGAAAAGCAGGGTGTCGTCCTACCCACCAATCAAATACATTCTCTGCTACTGAAAGGCGGGGCATAACCACTTTCCACCAATCACATTTTATCTTTGGTGCTGAAAGGAGGGGCATAACAGCATATCCACCAATCACACATCATCTTTGGTGCTGAAAGGCGGGGCATAGCAGCACATCCGCCAGTCACGTATCTCCCTAGTTACTGAAGTGGTGTGGCATAATAACCTATCCACCAATCACGTATCTTATTAGCTGCGATAAAACAGCATATTCATAAATTATGTCTTTGGTCTTGAAAGGTGGGCATCATAAATTACGTTATGTCTTTGGTCTTGAAAGGAGGGGCATAATAGCATACCGTCAGTCTTGAAAGGTGGGCATAATAGCATACCGTCAATCACATTATATTTCATCGTCCTGTAAGAAGGCAAGGCGTGACAATTTATCCAACGACCATAATATTCCTATCATGTTGTTAAAATGATGGGCTGAAGAACGAAATATCTTCCTTTTTGTTTCTTAAAAGGAAAGAAATAAATGTAACCAAATCAATTAAACCTCAATGAGAAAAACGCATCATGAGACAGTCACTCGCAGCTCCTGTTCCCTAAGTTTCATTTTGCTGAAGTATTACAGCCAGCCATCATCAACATGCTCCTCACGTACCAGAAGGCGGAGTATAAGAGCGGGATCCTCCATTTATCAAAGCTGGGACCTGATTACCGCATGGAAATCCCCCGAAATAAGTTTTACCACACTGCAAATGGGTTGGGGGATTATTACTCGAGTTTTCTGTGAACTTGTTATTTTTACTTTTCTGTCCCCCTTTCTTCATTTTGTTAGAATATGGTTTAATTTCAGTGGAACTAATTAACCGATTTAGATTCCCCCAACAAATAAATTATAAAAGAACCGAATTCCAGCTCTACCAGGCATCTTCCTTCCGCTGCACCGAAAGGCGAGACGAAGTTAGCTGATAAAAAAAAACAATAATCTTTTCTGTTATTTTTTTAGAGGAACAAGATGGTATAAAGGAGTCGTAATTCTGCCACAAACACAAACCTTCATCACAACAGTGCAACGTAAGTGCGTAACTACGAGCCTCTCTACCTGGCCTCTGAAAACTGTATAATATGGTCAAGAAGAACATTTATATCAAGATGCTGTAATAGAGCTTTTTTACATAGATATTTCTGTCGACAGGCACTTCCAGCTGGTGTTGCTACTGAAGGACATAGTGGAGTTGTGTTCTTCATTAAGTGGTCGTAGAAAATGTTTACCCAGAAATGACCGACAGAAGCACACAAATACACACAGAATCTGCTCATCTCGTTAGGCTTCTGGGCTACAAAATACATAAGGCTTGAGACACTGACCTGAACCCTTAAGAAAGTGTAAAATAAAGGAGGGTTCTTTTTAGCTATGAACTGTCAATGTTCAGAGTGCTTAGGTAGGAGTTGGGAAGGCTGGATGAGAAGGCAATTGGTCAGATGAGTTTTGGCCAAAATGGAAGGAGTCTCATGATTGGTCAAATGTACAGCTAAAAATGGGTGAGAAGGCTCTCCCTGGTTGAATACATTACTACAAAAGATAGGGTTTTCATGACTGCGAGGAGTATGATACAGTCTAGCTAGAAAATTGGGTTAGGCAGTTAACGGGAAAGATATCCACAGGCTGCTTAGACATTGCTAGTACAAAAGGAAGGTCTTGTCACTAGCTTAAGGGACTAGCACAGAGGTTTGAGGCTTCATGACTGCCCAGATAAAGGACCCAATAATTTAAAATGTTATGAACCAATTAAGTATTAGAGTTAACTTTTGACTGGATTGGTATTGGGATATCTTAAGGCTTAAAGGACTGCATTGTCTGTACCTTCAATCTCTTCAACACAATGCGACTTAAATTTTATTCTTGCGACGCCCAGACGATTTCACTCAACCTGGGGGAAACCATTAGTAGTGGAGGGGTTACCAGAGATCACTCTAACCCCTCTGAGGGCCAAAAATGCGTCCCTTGTTTAAATCAAATCGTCTTGCAGTGCCCAGAAAAGAAAATCAGACATCGTAGTGAAGTGGTTGAAGTTGCCAGTCTATCCAAAGTCTCCCAAGATGAAGTTGCCGTAGGATGGCTGGCGACAGGGTGAGGGAAAATACTGGAAGGCAGAAAGGAGTACAAAGGAAAGCAAACAGCAAAATATCAGTTGGTCCTTTCGTGGATGTTTGTTACAGAGAAGGTTTTAACTAACAAGTCTATTTTATGAGTTCAAGGCGACGATAGAAAAGCAAAGGACAATACAGCGACGTACAAAACAGGCAGAGCAAGGCTGTCAAAAGCTGTGTGATGTACAGTAAGGCTATTCTTTCACATCTCGTCCAGGTCACCACATCACTCGCGCCAACAGGAATCGCTGAAGGTCTGACTATGAGATCTAGGGAAGGACTAGCCGTGTCTAAATTGGGGGGTGCCATTTTTAAGGGGTGCAAAAATAATATGTTTTAAACCTGAAATGATGATACTGGCAATTACACCGGTTGTCTTACACACTATGACACAGTACAAAACACCCTCCATGTTACCGGTTCTTATCTTACAGCACACACAGGTCAAATGAGTTCGGGGTCACGAGGTCACCACCAGCGAGACTCCAGAGGTCAAGAAACACAAGCTACAGATGCCCTGATAAAATCCTGCCACCACCCAAACTCTCCTTTAGTCTTTTCATTTTTCGCTGTCAGGAACTTTTACCCCGTTCACTCACAGCTTTTACTCTATCCTGGGAATATTTTGATTATTGTTATTCTACTTTTTTCTTCATCAGCTGTTGGGATTAAGTCAATGTACTTTCGGTCTAGCAAGTGTCAGCAGGAACATCAAAGCATAAAACTAGCCACGCGTCTATATATTTTTTCAAATATCTTTCTGCATTTATGTGTAAAGAGATAAAGATTTTACAACTTTATCAAAGCAATGTACAATTTCACTAAATAAATAAAATATATATATGTATCTATTTCATTATCATAACAAAATCTCTCTATGTAAAGGAGGCTGAGTGTGTGTGTGAGACTCAGCAGGCGGAGTCCACGAGGCGGGAGCGTGTGCTGGGCTGGGGCTGAACGCGTGCCCTGAAGCGCTCACAGTCCAGCAGGCAGGAGGAGGGGCCGGGCAACTCTGCGCACCGGCCAGAGTCCTCACTGGTGGAGCGGGATGGGGGCGAGCGGCGAGTCTTGGCCAGCCCGCGCCGGGGGTCCGTCGAGGTCAGGTCAAACATGGACTGGGAGGTAGTAATCGGGGCCCCATCTGTTATTCCCTGTAGGGGGGGACACCAAGGGGTTAGTGGGACGGAGGGGTTAGTAGAAGAGAGAAATTAGTAGTGGCACGGTTAGTGTGGGAACGTTAGTGGTGG